>NW_027642270.1:0-4995 GCF_032717465.1 Coenobita brevimanus | reverse complement strand
ACTGCCATGCCTTGAAGTAGCAGCTGACCTTATACATGGAGGAAAAGAAGCAGTGAAGAAGGTAAATCAGATCCCATTGTCAGATACAACAACAAGTCGCCGATCCATGATGTTAGCAGATGATTTGAAGGAACAGCTTATTAAAAAATTGCGTCTAGCATCATCATTTGGCATACAACTGGATGAAACCACAGTCATAGGGGGAGAAGCACAGTTGATTGTTTACTGACGGTTTCCAGAACTAGAAGCAAAAACTGTAGCTGAACATTTTTTGTGTTGCCTCCAGCTGGGTGTAGAAACAACAGCACACAGTATTTTCCAGAAACTAAATGAGTTTTTTGTTGAAGAAGGCATCGACTAGTCAAAATGCAAATCAGTTACTACTGATGGTGCAAAAGCAATGGTTGGTGCAATCAATGATGTTGTCAGGAAAATCCAAGCTGTCTCACCAAATTGTGTCCCCATTCATTGCGTGATTCACAGGGAAGCCTTAGTGGCAAAACGTCTGAATTAGGCTTGGAATGCAAATGAGAAAAATGACTTTGAGCTACTTCTTGATGATGTTGTAAAAATGGTGAATCATATGCGTGCACATGCAAAGAAACACAGAATGTTCAGTGAGTTATGCAAGGATATGGAAACCAACTTCACCAAACTTCTCTTGCATGCTGAAGTGCGTTGGCTATCACGCGGGAAGGTTCTTAATCGAGTATTGGCACTGCGAGAAGAACTCTGTGTTTTCTTTACTGAGGAAGTAAATCCCATGGCAGTTAAGTGTCAAGATACATTCTGGCTGGCAAAGTTGTCTTACATGGCCTCAGTGTTTGACCATCTGAACAAGTTGAACATCAGTCAGCAAGGCAAAGGTGGGGATATCTTTACAAGAATAGGAAAAATAAATGGATTCAAACTGAAGGTGAAAAAATGGAAAAGCAATGTAGAGAAGAGATGTTTTTCTGACTTTGAAATACTTGATAAGTATATGAGAGAATGTGGCTGGGAACATGGTATGCAGGAAGGAGCGCAGACACTGGAGGTGCAAATGTCCCAAATGATTTTCAAACACCTTACATTGATGCAGGAAAACCTTGAATGTTATTTCCCAGACAGTGAGAATGACTACCTGGACTCCAAGATGTGGGTACTTAATCCATTTTCAGATGATGGAACCGATCATTCTGATGCCCTATTGGAGCTTAAAGTGGATTACTCTCAAAAAGCAGCTTTCAAGACATTTGGCCACCCTATGGATTTCTGGATTTCCCTGCTTGATAATCCTGAGTACAAGGAGTTGGCTGATCAGGCAACAGCAATGTTTGTTCAAACGCCAACGTCATATTTATTTGAACAAGGCTTCTCAAGCTTAGTTTTAATCAAGACAATGAAAAGGAATGCCATTCTCAATTTAGATCCACTGATGCGGGTTGCACTGGAAAATCGTCCGGTGCCTCGATTCAACCTGACAGCAGACAAACTGCAACACCAGCCAAGCCACTAATTTTTTTTTTTTTTTTTTTTTTGAAAGAAGATTCATGACGTTTTTGTTATAATGGCAAATATAAAACATATTGTTTGCAATTTTATTCTTGCTTTAAAATTTATGACGACAATTTATTTGCTTTGGAACTTCAGTGATAAAATTATGTTATGTATATTTTGAATGAATGAATAATTATATGGAAGAATTTATAACTAAACTTTGGAAATTAAAAAAGTGAATGAAACTATTTTTCCTGCATATATAGATTTATAAATGAAGAATAATTTGATTTTTCGAATATATCAAATACAACGCATATTATGCGCAATATTGCTTATTGATTTGCTTCATTAGGAGCGATGCCATTTTTTTTAAATTGCACTGATGTATTTTCTCTTGTAATGAGACTGCATTATGTAATCATATGAAATGCATTATGGAAAAATAATAAATTGCAAATTTGTAATGAGTGAAATTGCTTTTACTTGCCTACATATTTATACATTCAAGAATCTAAAAAAGTAAATATATAATGTTAGGATCATGGGGTAGACAGCTTTTATCAATTCAACACTAGGGGTGGACGACGCCAAAAAAGGTTGAAGAGCACTGGTCTAGTGTCCACCTTTGAGAAGGAGCTTGGCTACCTGTTGGACCACAAGATGATTGAGCCATGTCAGAGCGAGTGGAGTTCTCCTGTCACTCTGGTCCCCAAGCCAGGTGGGTCACAGCGGCTTTGCATTGACTACAGACGTGTTAATCAGATAACCAAAACAGACACTTACCCCCTCCCTCGTGTGGAAGATTGCATAGACAAGATCGGAAAGGCTAGGTACATAAGTAAGTTTGATTTGTTAAAGGGATACTGGCAAGTACCTATGACTGAACGTGCTAGGGAGATCTCATGTTTTGTAACACTAGGAAAGGCTTTTGCATGTTCTGTAATGCCATATACAGATTGTTTTAGAGTAATAAGAAATTTCCTTTGAAAATTTCTTTTTTCTTTGTGGGGAGGTGTTACATAGCCTATGATTTCATCATCCTTTGTGTAATTTTAACGCACAGTATGCTGCATGTTTGATCACGAGCGTATTCTGCCTCATTCCCCCCCTTCTACCGTTATAGTAGAGTAAGTCGTTCTCTCTGTTATTCAGAGCGGGATTGTCAACTCTTTGTCCCCATGGCTTCATTTGCGCGTCCTTCTTACAAGTTGTATCAAGCTCTGCTGGCCCCTATATAATGAGCTCAGTCTCTGCATCATTGCCACTTAGATCTGCTCCTCATTTTGTTCACATCTCTGTCCTCCCCTGTACAGATATTATTATTGTGAGTGCTCAAGAAATCTCCAAACATCTAGCAGCTGTGTGTAATTTGAGTATAAGTGTTATTGCATTTTTTCTTGTACTGTGTAGCATAAGGTTAATTCTTAGGCCTAGTGAGGTTTTTGATTAATGTTGGGTTTTATGTCAGTAATTTTTGATAATAGTTTGTATCTGTAATAATTTATCTGGCATTCACTGAGTATTATCTGGTATCTCATTTTATCAGGGCTGACTGAGATAAATTTACTCTTGCTAATTTCGTGTTAATAGAGGCTATTGCAGTTAACCATATATTTAACCTGTTTATTTGCAATTACATTATCCTTATGAGTCTTGAATGTTTTGTTGTTAGTTTGAGCATTAAACTTTAACTTGTAATTTTACCTAACTCTTTTGTTTTGAACCTGGAACTTTACGGGACAGTAGTGACTCTTAGTATTCTCACTTAAAGTGTACGTTATCTTTCTCTGTTCCGTAACAATATATATATATATATATATATATATATATATATATATATATATATATATATATATATATATACATATATATATATTCTACATTCATAGAAACAGTGTCAGAATAAGGACTCTTGGATTATCCTGTGCACAGTAAAACCCATATTTCATCCTCTCACTCTGAAACGATCCTCACATACAAGGACAGTGAAACCTTGTATTACCTACTGTATTTACCCCGACTGAGCCCATTGTCTATCTTGTAGCATGCATGATACACAAAACTCATCTCCCAGCCTGTGTATTAACTTTGTATAGCATATCGACTGAATTGTCTTCCCGTTCTGTAGCAGAGAATTTGCTAATATACGTGTAAGGTTGTTGCCCTGTGTTTTTATGTCCTGGTCCTCATATATTGTGTCTAAGCTCCAGTCTAGAAAGAGAACCTAACTATACCCTAAGCCTTCTTAGGGTGGGAAGCCGGCCTAAAAACGCCTAGTGTACCATATATATATATATATATATATATATATATATATATATATATATATATATATATATATATATATATATATGTATATATATATACATATATATATATATATATATATATATATATATATATATATATATATATATATTGTTACATAGCCTATGATTTCATCATCCTTTGGATAATTCTAACGTACAGTATGCTGCATGTTTGATCACGATTCGCCTCGTGGCTTCCATAGTGACCAGGCTTGTGTGTTCTACCTCACTCCCCCCTTCTCCCCCTTATAGTAGAGTAAATCATTCTTTCTGTTGTTCAGAGCATGACTGTCAACTCTTCGTCCTCTGTGCCTTCGTTTGCGCGTCCTTCTTGCAAGTTGAATCAGGCTCTGCCGGCCCCCTATATAATGAGCTCCGTCTCTGCATTAATTGCCGCTTAGATCTACTCCTCATTTTGTTCACATCTCTGTCCTCCCCTGTATAGTGTATTATTATTGTGAGTGCTCAGGAAGTCTCCAGCCATCTAGCTGCTGTATAATTTCAGTATAAGTGTTATTACCATTTTTCTTGTACCGTATAGCCTGAGGCGTTAATTCGTAGGCCTGGTAAGGTTTTTGTGATTTATGTACAGTTTTTAATGTCAGCCAGTATTAGTAATATTTTGTTGTTGTTGTTGTTGAAAGATTCCCTGCACGTTTAGTGCAGGCTGGGCCATACATTAGCCCTGTCAGTGGTGTAAGTGGGGAGGACAGGACCTGGGGAATGCCTGGCACACACGTCCTGTCTCCTGACTGGCTTTGTGGTGTTTGTGAAATATTTTGTATCTGTAATAATATTATATCTTACTTTAACTGAGCATTATTCGGTTCTCTCATTTATCAGGGCTGACTTACATAAATTTGTTCTTGCTAAATTCGTGTTAATAGAGGCTATTGCAGTTAACCATATATTTAACCTGTTTTTGCCATTACATTATCCTTATGAGTCCTTAATGTTTAGTTGTTAGTTTGAGCATTAAACTTTAACTTGTAATTTTACCTAACTCTTTTGTTTTGAACCTGGAACTTTGCGGGACAGTAGTGATTTTAGGATTCTCACTTGAAGTGTTCATTATCTCTCTCTGTTCCGTAACATAAATTTGGCGATCTCTTATCAGGATATTCAGGATATTATCATAAGGATATTGCTTGACATTTTGTGTCTGTGATTTGTTCATGATGTCTACTATTACTACTCTTGATGA
>NW_027642269.1:0-115479 GCF_032717465.1 Coenobita brevimanus | reverse complement strand
CAAGTCCCAGCTGCTGTAGTGTAGGCTAAGAGAAACTCAAGTCCAAACCTGTCGTTTGCAACACGATTATCAAATTCGTTCATAAATCATCGAATACTAAAAGGGTAAATTTCCAGAACTACACCCAACTCACTTAGATGCTTTACTTTATCTTTTTTTTAATATTTTATAATGTGATTAGTTCAAAGCTGACATTCATTTCTGTCAGAAATGATAAAAATATTACTCATACTAACCTAATCGAACCTTATATAACCTATTGTAGGAAACATCCAAATACACAAGAAAATATAGAATGACTTCGAAACATATCAGTATAGGCCTATAGGGTAAAACCTCATATTCCGCAGATTAGACACTAAAACCAGAATAACAAAAACAAGCCCCACCTCCTGTAGAATAAGCTAGGCTAAGAGAAACGTGCATAAGGCATTTAGCCTATAAGACAATTTTTGTCAAGAAATATATATATTTACTTCTAAGCCAATCTGACAACTCAAGTCCAAACCTGTCATTTGCAACCTGGTTATTAAATTCGTTTATAAATCGTCGATTACTAAAGGAATTATATTTTCAAGCTTCCAAAGCTGTGTGTGAGTGACAGACAGTACAATAATGTTATAACAGCCTACCCATCTAAAGCTGTGACAAGCAAAAGGTGCAAAACTTTGTTAGTTTCTACTAGTGTATTTGCTTAAAATTCTGTTGTTTACATCTGCCTTCTGAGAGGACACAAGCCAATCAGCGACGAGACTCTCCGGCGCATGCGCAGTTTAGATGATTTTCGCCTGCAGCAAGGCCTTTCCCGGCAGGATCTCACGGCTCACGCAGCGGCAGCCAACCTCCACTATCGGCGGGAGTATTGCTGTGGTGGGGTTGATTCTGTGCTTTCTTTTGTGTGTGTGTGTGTGTGTGTGTGTGTGTGTGTGTGTGTGTGTGTGTGTGCGCTCACTTGATGTTCAAAATTACGAGTGACTGGATGTTCGTGACCTGTCATGTCCGTCTCAAGGTGTGGAGGAGACAGAGGGCGAGGTTGGCTCAAGGAAGGGCTGGGTCGACTGATCGGCTTCCCCATCACATTACTTCACCTGCAAGGAAGGTCAGACATTTTATCATTCGTCCATGTTCTGGGTGACATTGGAGGCTTTGCAATACGTGTTCATTGACGATTCATTTGCTTATTACACCTCAGCACCCTGCGACAAACAGCAGGAGAGTGCACATTAACAAGAGATTAAAATTTTATGGCGGATTATTTTTGATAATTGGAAATTCATTTATAGCATCTAGTGAAATACCAGCGCAGCGGGGTGAACCCGACACCATAACCCCACGAGGAGAGTACAAGGGGGTGACACCCACCTGACGAGATGACGGAGATGTTGTTTTCCCCGATGCGTCGTCCAGACAGGAATGACATATCAACCCCGTGATCCGACGCTCCTCTTCCCCGCAGCCAGATCACCCGGCAGTGTACAGTAAAAGTACACTACACTTCAGCAGAGGGAACACTCGCCAGAATCGAGATGGGACTTGCAGTGGCCAGGTCCCAAACAAACCCTCGGACGCCATGTCCACTGGATCGGGCTCCACCAGGAAAGAGGACTCAGGAGGAGCCTCGGGGTTTGTTACACCCCAAGGGAGTAGCAGCACAGTAGAACCCACCGGGTGTACTGTGGGTGGAGTGACCACCGGAACTCCACCCTCTGCCACCCACCTTCGGGAGCCAGCACGTCTACCAGATGACTTTTGCCGGTACTCCCCAGGAGGGAGGCGGGCCCTGGGGTAGACTCCACGAGAGATACCACTCGGGACTGACCACTGGTCGTCCCCAAGGCTGCCCCAACCTCGATGGACGGAGGACAGACTCCTCTGGAGCTGCGGCTTAGGCCAAGAGTGTCCACCGGGCCTCCCCCTCCTCACGTCCACAGGACAGGCGTCCTAGTCCTTACGGCAGAAGAGCAGACTCCACCGGAGCTGTGGCTGTTTCCGGGAGTGCCTGCGGGTGCCTTCTTCCCATCGCCAGAGTGTGTGGCCCCTGGAGGAGTCCACTCAGACTTCCCCTTCCACCCCTGTCCCAAGTAGGAGCACAGGCAGTGCTCAACGGAGCTGCCTGGAGGAGGGAGTGTCCCCTGGACCTCCCACGCACACCCCAGACAGGAGTTTCGGCAGGGCTTGGCAGGCCCACCAAGTAGGAGAGCAGGCCCTCGGCCATTCACTGTCCATGAGTCCCAGAGCTACAGAGGGTAGTGCCTCTTGCTTCGCCCACCCCTCCTGTGGCAGAGTGAGGTGCCCCTCTCCCTGCCTCTCTCCCCGAGAGGGTGTGATCTGCTCCCCTGCAGGTGCCCCGCCAGAGACCAGACCAGGCGAGACGTCCCCAACGCCACGTGTCCTGTCTCAGCAGCCACGTCCTCCACAGACGCAATTGGACTCTGCCAGAACGAAAGGCTGCAGTCCATCCCTGACGGCCTCCTCCCGCAGACGAGGCCAGAGTCCCCGGAGCCAGCGGGCCACCCCCAATGCCTGCTGTAGCTGCCAGGCCTCCCCTGGCACAGGCATCCACAGTTCTCCCCTGATGGATGCCCATGCTGGACGAGACCACGGCCCAGCCAGGGCGCCACCCTCACCGCAGCTGACCCTCGGCCCCGGCCTCCCCAGGTCTGGTCCTGGTAATGACGACTAAGGGCCAGCCCCGTGCAGTGCACCTCTTGGCCCTCTTCGGACCTGGCCCAGAGAGCTCCATATCACCCAGGGCCTCTACAGAAAGAGAGCCGCCCACCACACCACCCACCAACTCCTGCGGAACTCGTGGCGACCCCACAGGTGATCTACCCCTGGACTACACTCTGGACGGCCCCCCCTCAACACCCAGCTGCCACCTGCGGATCCCGGCGTAGGGCCCCCTGCTGCCTGTGACCCGAGCCCTCCTCTCCGCCAGTGCCGTGAGTAAGAAACTCTGAAGTTGTTTGTCCCCTAGTGTCCATGAGCCCCTATCCCAGTGAATTAACCCCTTCTCCCCCTCGCCCTCAGTGCACCCCCCTGTGATCCCCCAATATTACCTCCCCGTGTGGAACTGTGAACTCCCCTACCAATAACCTTATGCGCGGAGTGCGTGGCGCCAGGCAGCTGGTTGCCCCCAATTGTGACTACCCCTCCCCCCCCAATGTTACATACGGACAGACAGCATCAGTGCCACCCCCTTCCCCCCCCGTTGTTTTGTCCTTGCTGATGCGAATCTTAAGTGATACGTAAGGTATACTCCCAGCTACCTGTCTCATAAGAAATTCCATATCACCTCTCCCTGTCCCCCTCAAGCCCCTCACGCGTGGATACATCGTAAGTGCTATATTCTCTCGTCCTCTGTAATGCGAACGTAGCATAAGGATAGCTAGGATATGGTCTGTGTCACGCGGGTGCATATAACTACCATAGGAGGCCGTTTATGTTATACGAATGTATATATAAGGACTTGAATATGTACTGCCGTCTGTGTCACGCGTTATTGAGATACACTTGACTGTCTTTGTCATATGCCTGGGACCTAGCGCACCTGGTGTATTGTGGAAACCATACATATGACACTGTGTGGGAATTATTCTATATAATGAAAGGTAGAATACTGTGTAAAGGTCAGACTCGCTGAACTAGGTGGAAATATTATTATAAGAGCTAGCCTTCTGAGATTATCTGGTTCTTGTATGACCCATAGTTTTGATCACAACTTGTGTGTGTAATTGTCTATTGTTAATATATAAGTGTGCCTTTGAACCAGTTGTGTTTGGACTTTTCTTCCTTGCCTGTGACTGACCCGGTCGAGAACAAAGAACCCAAGGATGCACCGTACTTGAACCCGAGATGTCGGGACTCAGAATACGCTGCATAACATCTAGATTATGCGAAAATATTTGTTACTGAAGACCATGATTCATTCATGACCCATATGCTGCGGAAGTTGCATGTTGACATCGGCAGTGGCGAATCGGACCTGAAACTCATTTGTCTCTAAATTGTTCAGGATAGGTTGTTAGTTTTGGTTGAATTAGGTTCCGTTCGGTCATTGAGTTAGGTTAATAGGGACGAGCGATTATTGACGAGCCGAATCAGTTAGAGTCTAAAAGGGGTGCTGTTGTAAAGGCAATACCTTCGATCATCATCGCATCGGGTGGCCTTTGCCACGGTTTGCGTGTAAAACTGGTGGTTTTATAGTTGGTATCTACAAAAATACGCCTTTCAACAACTTCTTAAGACCGTATTTTAGTTACATTATAGTTTATTGATAAAAATAAAGCATATGCATGGGTGCTCCCCTGCAGTTTCACCGCATACTGTTTTATGGCTAAGTCTACTAATACCAATCCGGATCACTTCCTTCTAAAACGGCTCCAACCTGGCGCAGGGGGCGGAGCATGGGAGTGACGTCGACGGGCTCGAAACCTCAGAGCAGTTGACTAACCTGACTCCTGACCATGGCTGTGAGCGGATATTTGCTCCACGAAAGTATGTACACTACCTTCACGACACCACCAGGTGTGGGGGTCTGAAGGAAGGTGTACTGTATAGGGGTGTGAGGGAACCTACTGCTATATCATAGGGTTAAACAAGTCCGCACTCCTTCCCCTTCCTCGTTTTCCCCTATTATAATCTTTTTTTTTCGACCTATCGACCATTGGGGTCAAAGCCCCTGGTCATTAAGGCCGAATATATACATGTATATACATATAAACATATATATATATATATATATATATATATATATATATATATACACACACACACACACACACACACACACAAGTAACACACACACACACACACACACACACACACACAAGTAGAACTGATTGCAGTAGAGATCAACACATCTGAAGGTAAAGTAATTGTATCTAATTTGTACATGCCACCCAGATCAAACACATGGGAAAGATGAATATGAGGACCTGGCAGAGAGTACAATTCAGAGTTTAAGATCATTACTACATAAAATGGAAGAGAAATCGGAAAGAATTATACTAAATGGGGATTTTAATACAAATAAAAATTGGAATACTCTAGATATAATTAGCAAAGAAAGCTGTTGGGACCAAAGCTCCTGGATCTCGTGCAAGAGTTTTTCCTAACGCAACATGTGAGGGAAACCACCAGAAAAAGAGGACTTGATGTACCTTCAGTGCTAGATCTAATATTTACTAGGCAAGAAAATGGTATTGACAGTTTAATATATCACCCTCCACTCGGCAAAAGCGATCATGCAGTACTAAATTATAACTTCAGGATAGCATATGACATAGTAAACAGCAATGACAGTTACAAAAAGAGCCTAAACTATAAAAGGGGAAATTATCAAGACCTAAAGAAGTATTTCTTAGAAGTTGATTGGGAAAACGAGCTTAGAGGACAAGATTTAAATGCTGTATATAAAAAATTCTGTGAATTTTATGAAATAGGAGTCCAGAAGTACATCCCACAGCACAAACAAGCAGATAAGAAAATACAGAAATGGTTCAATACAGAATGTAAAAAATCAAAAGAAAGAAGAGATTTCTCATGGAATAGATACAGAAGACACAGTAGTGAAAGGGCGTATAATAATTACAAACAGGCAAGAAACGATTATACAAGAATAAGGAGGGAAGCCCAAAAACAGTTTGAGGAGGATATAATAAATAAAAGTAGTGATCAACCAAAGCTGTTTTACAGCTATATCAGAAGCAAAACCAAAGTAAAAGATATATTACAATCCATTACGGACGAGGGAATCACTTATACACAAGAGAAAGATATTTGTGAAGCACTAAATAAGAATTTCCAATTAGTTTTTACAGAAGAAAAAAATTTTGAGAGGGACTATGTGGAACATGCATGTCCACACATACTACCAGATATACAAATAGCAGAAAAAGTAATACAGGAGGAATTAAGTAGATTAGACAGAGGAAAAGCAAGTGGTCCTGATGAAATTTCATGTTGGGTACTACGAGAATGTGCAAAGGAGTTAAGTAAACCATTATTTTTAATTTTCAAGAAATCCTTGAGTCAAGGTAAACTACCTGATATTTGGAAAAAAGCAAATATTGTCCCCTTATTCAAGAAAGGAAATAGACAAAATCCACTCAACTACCGACCAGTATCACTGACCAGTGTTGTAAGCAAGGTATTAGAAAAACTTATAAGAAAAGCTTGGGTAAATCATCTAGAAGAACACAGTATGATAACAGAAAGACAGTTTGGCTTCAGAAAAGGAAAATCATGTGTTACTAATCTGTTGAGCTACTATGACAGAGTAACAAACACAATACAGGAAAGGGAAGGATGGGTGGACAGTATCTATTTAGATTTCAAGAAAGCTTTTGACACAGTACCACACCAAAGACTTTTTATGGAAACTGTACCATCAAGGAGGAATTCGAGGCAAACTGTTTTGTTGGATGCAAGACTTTCTCATAAAAAGAGAAATGAGAACAGTACGAAGAGGAAACTACTCATCATGGAAAGAAGTGACTAGTGGAGTACCACAAGGTTCAGTGCTGGCACCAATCATGTTTTTAGTGTATATAAATGATATAAACAGTAACACTGGAAATGAGAGCTATCTGAATATGTTTGCAGATGATGCAAAAATACAAAGGAGAATTACTAACACAGACTCTTGTAAAGAGCTACAAGAAGAATTAAATAAACTTCATGAATGGAGTAGTACATGGCAAATGGAATTCAATGTGGACAAGTGTCATGTAATCAAGTTTGATAAAAGTGGAGAAAGACTTGATTGGGATTATCAGTTAGGAAATAAAACCCTATAAAAATCAGAGAGAAAGACCTAGGTGTGATTATCAATAACAGACTATTTCTGGGTGACCACAATAGTGAGAAGGTACGGAACATGTATACACTGCTTGCAAATATGAGAATAGCATTCACATACATAAATGAAGACATGCTAAGAAGGATAATAACATCATTCATTAGACCAACCCTGGAATATGCATCAGTAGTCTGGAGTCCTCATCTCAAAAAGCACATAGACAAGATTGAAAAAGTTCAAAGGGCCGCTACAAGATGGATACCAAGCTTAAGGGACCTAAGCTACGAAGAAAGACTAAATAAACTGAATCTACCAACACTACAGGAGAGAAGGAAAAGAGGTGACATGATAATGCTATATAAGTGCATATCATGGAAGGAGAAAATAAACATAAATGATTACTTAACATATGGAGAAGCATCAGCAAGAGGACACTGCAAAAAACTGCATAAGAAGAGAGGTGATAAAGACGTAAGGAAATTCAGTATCCCAAACAGAGCAATTGATCAATGGAATGCACTACCGAATGAAATAGTGTGTGCCAAAACAATTCACAAATTTAAGGATATGTACGATTGTCACAAAAAGGACTTTGTATAAACTTGTAGAGAAGTTATATATATATTAAACTTGTGGACGAGCGGTTGTTATACTTGAGTTGTTTGTAAGTAGATAATCTTGGTTCCCATTTGTAATGCAATGACAGGAGAGGTAAAGAATAGTATGGAACTATTTTTATTTGTCTTGGAAATATTAAACAAAGTCTCTCACACACGAGTGAAGTATAAGTAGAGTCCCGCTAGCTAACTCCCTGTCTCGCTCTCTCTCTCTCTCTTCCAAGTTGCTAAGCCTTTCTCCCTACTACCTGCCGATTCTATGGCCTCTCTCCTTCTGAGCTCTCTTTCCTAAATTCTGATGAAACAGGGGTCGTGTCAGGTGTGTTACACTGTGGTTGGAAAGTTCTAGAAGCCTGTGTGTGAGTATGTGTGTATGTGTGTGTATGGTCACGAGGCGCTGTCGTGTGCCTATAAAGCATTCCTTGAGTTAAGAGTTTGTAAGCATGTTTAGCATTGCTCGATTCTCGCAAACACAATACCTTCTCATCATCTGACTTCCTGCTTCTATCTGTCTCTCTATCAATCTATTTATCTATTTATCTATTATGATTTGTAATTATAATATGGAGACCTGACATTGCTTGGCTGCGCAGCTGAAGGTCCTCCAACAGCAATTATCATTGACATATGCTAATCTATTAGTACATAATATTGATTATAATATTGTATACATATAATATTCATAATAAATTGCAATGATTCAGTAATATTACATTTTAAACAAGTTGTATACATATTTGAATAAATGCATTAAGAGTAAATTATCTCCTGTCATTGCATGACACGATAAATATGGTTTAAGACACGGGACAGTACGAGCTTGACTCATTCCTGTAAAGATACAATTAGGTAAGAACACACACACACACACACACACACACACACACACACACACACTTCCATGCATATATACAGACACTTTCAAGCACACGTATATATATATATATATATATATATATATATATATATATATATATATATATATATATATATATATATTTTTTTTTTTTTTTTTAATTTTAATTTTTTTTTCTTGGTTTTATATTTTTTAGACCTTATATTATAAAGAAAAATCTAATCTAAAGACCCTAAAACTAATCACCTAACAGACAAATCGCGAACCTATACTAAATCCTAAAGAGACAAATAGCTAAACCTACACTAATGGTAAAAATACCTCGACTAACAAAACACCATCGACTGCAGATATGTAATGCATTTCTACATTACATACCTGCACTCATCACCTGGTGACTCTCAGTCAAGGGGCAACCTAATATAGGGGACATCAGTATTTGAAAGGGAACCAGACGAGTCAGGAACATTTCCATATACCTCAGCTGTCGACCCTAATTAGCACAACCTGAACAAGATGGTATAATGTATTTACATAATTTGTACAAAAAATTGAAGTGCCTCGCCCAACAGACCACCAGCGACTGTAAGTGCCCAATACCTTTCTATATTGCACACTTGCATTCATCAGTTGGTGACTGTCAGTCGAGGAACGGGGCTTAATGTAGGGGACATCTATATTAGAAGCAGATCAGTGGGAGGAGGAACTATTTCAAATATGTCAACTGTCAACCCTAATTAATAGTAAAATATATACATATTTACAGTTGATAAAAACGATAACCATATAGTAAAAAAGTCACATCACTCTGATCAGTCCGGTCTCTCTCAAGAAAGCCATCAACATAACAATGTCCCCATCACCCAGGATGGTGGAAAGGTTGAAGGGGACCTCTGCTGCGCTGCAGTAATTTGTAATATAAGTGAAGCCCTTTTACGAATGAAGCGCCGACAGCGCAGGATGATATGACTGATAGATAACACCGCATTACAGATGTCACAATGCGGTAGGAATCGTTTTTCCATATAAGGTTTCATGTGTGTTAGGATGGTGGCATTAAACCGCAAACGATCCAACACTTTTTCTTCCAGGCAACTGGGACGGTTGGCAGTGTCCCAGTCGCCCAGGTACGGCTTACACGTTCGAATATTTAGTCTGGTCCACTGACCTTGCCACAGAAGATTTATTGATTTCTTCCCGAGAGAGAGACTCGACCGTAGATCACGGGGAACTTCCCAAGTCTCCTCGAGCTCTACAGTCGACTTTGTAAGTAAGTCAGCCTGCTCATTGCAGTAGATACGACAATGACCAGGGACCCAGATCAGCGTGAATGACTTGCATGAATGCAACTTATTAACGATGCGGCCCTGGATCTTGTGAGAGTCCGTAGTACAAGATGCAATTGCCTGAAGGGTTGATTTTGAATCCGAAAATATGACAAATGAGTCATGCTTAGAACTGAGAGCATAGTCTATGGCTTTGTCAATAGCAAAAAGTTCGGAGGTAAACACAGATGTATGAGTTGGCAACCGATTCCAGAGGGCACTTTTAGTCGACCACACACTTGCACCTACACATTCACTTCACTTGGAGCCGTCGGTGTGCAAGTGGTGGGACCGCAAGTGACGAATGATGATATTACGAAACAAGTGGTGGACCTCCACCTCCGGTGCCTTGGTCTTAGGTGCTGGAAGCCAAGTTACGTCAACAGTAAAGCCGGGTGGCTCCCAAGGCGCTATTTTTTTAATCACCAACTTGTTACAGTCACTGAGGTCCACACCAAGCTCCTGAGTCGAAAAGTGGAGGCGAACGGCAAGTGGCCCACGCACCCCTCACATTAGATGGTGGTATTGACACAGCGGGGTACAGGCCACATTGCCGATATTACTTTTCCTTGATGTTCGTATGCCATAGGATAAGGCCAGGTGGTCACGGCAAATACGGAGGGGAGGCACATTTGCCTTCACTTCCATACGAGCTAAACGGGTACACTGGACGGCTCCAAGACACATTCGCAAATATTATTTTATTCTGCAACACATCGAATCCTTTCAGCGTGGCATCGGATGCCGAGCCATACACCTGTGCGCCATAGTCTAGCTTCGATCGAATAAGGGACTTATACACCATTAATAAAGATTTTCTGTTGGCACCCCATGTAGTACCCGCTAGGTACTTGAGGACATTTAACGGTTTATCACAGCGAGCAAGCAAATTATTGAAATGAATTTTAAAGTTCAAACGACGATCAAAATGTATTCCTAAAAACTTTACAGAATTTTGAAAAGGTATCGCCTAATTATCCAAAGTTAAGCACACATTAGGTACGTTACAATTAGTGAAGACTACAGCGGCACACTTAGGGACGGAAAACTTAAATCCCCACTGCAAGGCCCATTGGTGGACGGAGTCAAAGACTGCTTGAATCCGCCCAGCCGAAAATTGTGCATTATGGAAAGAGTGCCATATTGCACAATCGTCAGTGTAGAGCGAGTACTTAAGATTCCTCGGGATTGGAGCTGATGACAGAATATCATTGATCATAATGCTAAATAAAGTGGGACTAAGCACACTTCCCTGCGGCACCCCGTTTTCCTGGATAAATATATCCGATGTTACGTTACAGGACAATTTGACAGAGAAAGTCCTGTCCCTTAAGAAATTTGAAATAAAAATAGGCAAATCTCCTCTTAAACCATAAGCATAGAGCTTCATTAGTACACCGTGTCGCCATGTCATGTCATAGGCTTTATGGATGTCCAAGAACACCCCTATCATGAATTCTTTATTGGCAAATGCCTCTGAAATACAATGCTCCAAATTCATTAAATGATCTAGTGAACTTCTGTATTTACGGAAGCCACATTGTTGATCATTTAACAAACTGTTCGACTCTAAAACAAAAAGAAGCCTATTATTAACCATACGTTCCATGACCTTACATAGACAAGAAATCAACACAATAGGACGAAATGATGTCGGATTCATAAGACGACCAGCCTCTCTGGGTATCGGTATGACGTGCGCAAAGTGCCATGAGTTTAGGAACGTTCGAGACGCCCAAATCTTATTGTACAATGCTAACATCTTAATCAGGTTGTCCTGATTAAGATGCTGGATCATACCGTACGTGATGGTGTCAGGTCCAGGGCTGGTGTCTTTACAGGATTTAAGGGCAAGGAGCAGTTCATCTAGCGTAAACTCTTGGTTGTATGGGGAGTCTACGTCTTCTGTGGCAAAGTCTAATATCTGCAGCTCAGCCATGCGATTATGATGTTGAAAACGCGCATCATAATTGGCTGAGCTACTTACATGAGAAAAACTCCTGGCGTGGATGTTAGCAACGTCCACGGGATCGTCATAAATGGTGTTGTTCACCTGCAGGGTGGTGACAGGGAAGTATGGGCCTTTATTATTTAATATTCTGATAGTGGACCAGACATTACTTAATGGTGTCGTACGAGTCACCGTGGACACAGAGAACCGCCAGGAGTCACGTTTGGCCCTTCTTTTATTCTCCTTGCCTCAGCCCGTGCCTGTTTGTATGAAATAAAATTTTCCTTAGTGGGTATGATTTGTGATCTTGGTCCTACTAATGTTAAATTATGGAACATTTTAGGCATAAACTCTGAAAATACCTCTTTCATACATCCAGGGGCTCCTGACCGAGAGGTGAATGCCTTTGCTGATGCACCCCACCTCATCAAGTTGATCAGGAATAATTTCCTTGACTCTGGGTTTGAAATGGGGAATGGACATTTCGCTACCAGTGAGTGTGTAAGAGAATTAATCACGCGAAGCATCAGTGATCTAAAAGTGACTCACCGCCTGTCAGAGAAGCATGTGTATGTTAATGTGTCAAGTGAATGAGTGTTAAGTTAGCGGTGCAACTTCTTTCAGAAACTACATCAAAATCACAAAGATATTTTGGAAAAAAAAAAAAAAAAACTTTGAGAGTCAATACTGGGAGGAAACTGGTGACGTTATTGGACTGGTAAACAGGTAGTTTGACTTCATGAACACTAGAGTACCTAATGATACAAAACATCAGGAGATGCACATTGACTTCACTTAGAACACCAAGATCAAGTACTGTAGGATATGATCAATATTGCGACAACCATGAGAGTGTGTGGCATTAAAAAATATGTATTAGTTTAAAAAAAAAAGTTAATAGAGTCCTGCCGATCAACGCCAAAATTGTTTGCCCTTGTGAAGGATAAGTTCCGAATATCTTTTGTATTAACATACAGACTGAATCAGGATGGACTGGATCATTTCTTTCCCCATCTAAGGCAAACGAGAGCTTCTTACGAACATCCATCACCAGTTTCATGCAAACAGAGTAAGGGCACATCTGCTGGGTAAAGGAAGTAGCTACCTTGGAGGGAAGTAAATACAATTCAGATAAAGAAAGCAGAGACAAATATCAGAGGGCTCATTCTGTAATCACACCCCAAGTAAAACAGTAAAAGATAATGAAAATGATCTTCAGCGTGAACCCAGTCTTACTGCAGTCATGTTCTCAGCATTGACTGTCTATGAGTCGTCATTTGAGGCTGAAGAAAGAATGATGCAGAGCAGCGGCTCCATGATCTCTGGGATAATGACCTGAAAAGTGCTGTAGAAGAAGAAGGACTGCGATATGTTGGCGGGTACATTGCATACAAGCTTCCTGAATACCAGTTTCTGGGATCCAGGGTGGAAGATGGAGACAACACCTGGACTGAAATTGCATGCAGAAAGAAAGAAACTTTAATGAAAGCAAGTCCAGACTTTCATGAAAAACTAAAAGTGATGGAAAAGATATTTCAGTGTCATCATGGGATGAAGAATTTGAAACTTGGTAAGAGGTAACTAAGCTGTTAGTGACAGAAATTGCAAAATATGTATCTGTACCATTGGATGTCTTAACTGTTTTTATTCGCTGCAGAATGTGTTTTGGGATGCGAATATTGAGCAGAAATATGGAATCACAAAGGGTTCAAAAATGAAAATTTACAAAGCTACTGAAGTAACTATTGCTGATCATCATCATCGTCATCACCACCACCATCATCATCATCATCATCATCATCATCATCATCGTTGTCTGTTTACTGTGTTAGCTGATTTTTAACTGCAGTGTAGTATGTAAATTTATGTGGCTTGTTTTCAAAGTGTTTCAAGTAACTGTCTGTATTAGGATTATGCAGTTTTGGAAAATCTACCGTGTGTAAATTTTAGGAATCAATTGAATATATTATTATACAGTAATTTATCGTTATCCTACAATTGATCTTATATAATAAAGACAATTCTGTGATAAGAAGTTAACTGGTTCACAGTAATTCAATGATAATGAACAATGTTATTGTTATTAAAGAGCAAATAATGAGGGGAAGGGAAGAATGAAAACAGAGTGAGAGGGGATGGGGAGAGGAAGGAAGGAAAGAACAGAGTAAGGGAAGGAAATACATGAAGGGAGGAGAGAAGAGATTGAAGGAAGAGTGGAAAACGAAAGGTATGGGGGAAATTGTTGGGAAATGATGCATGAAAGGGAACAATGGGATGGGGAAAGAAAATGAGGAAGATGGAGATATAAAAAACAATAAAACAGAAACATTTGAGGGAAAAAAAAAAAAAAAAAAAGGAGAGGGAACGAAGAGGAGCAGGCCAGCTGTCATCAGGCCTACTGAAGTCATCACGGTCCCGCCCACATGCACCCGGACTGGCATGGTATCTCTGGACTTCGTTTTCACCGGCGTGAACGCAGTCATTTTGCAAAATTTTTCGCGTATCATTGCGATGCGTAGGACGGGTTTAGGAAGCTAAAAATTCCACTGGTAAGAAAAAAAAAAATCGATATTCGAAATTTGAAAAAATGATTCCGGGACAGGGCACTGGGTCCCGACAGTTTCTTGACCCACGGCCACGGAGGGGCTAAGCGGGCCTTTGCTAGGCAACGAGTAGTTGCTTAGCAACCAAAACTTTGTAGACATAAGGTCATGGCTGGTCATTGTATCCAGGTTTGGTCTGAATCAGTTAATTCTGAAGGGTAGAAGTGCCTGCCACAATATTTAACAAGATTGCTAGGGGCGCTGAGGCCAGTCTTCTCAGGGTTGCCACTCGAAAACTAGAGGAGAGAGGAGAAAAATGGATGGAACACTTCACATAGGGAATGACCTAAAGGTTACACCTAAAGAAGTCAGAGCTTTTTACACCCATTAGTAGTGTTTCCATAGCTCAGAACGTGAAAAGTACGAAAAGGCGTTTTTTTTTTTTTTTTTTTTTGGCCGTTGTTAGACAATGAGTAGTTGCCTAGCAACGAAAACCTTACGGACACAACTAGATCATTGTGTCCAGGTTTGGTCGGAATAGGTTAATGCTGAAGGGTAGAAGTGCCTGCCACAATTAAACAAGAATACGAGACAACAAGAAAGAAAGAAAACGCGACTAACAATAAGGGCAGCATGGAGCTGGCCAGTATTTGATGCCACCAGATTCCAACCAAAATATTCTTTACGCCTGGCATGAGCCACAGGTATAGTCCAAAGTACGCCAGTGTCGTTGACATTTGTAAGGGCAGCGTATATCATATATCTGTTTTCTGCAAATGACGGTAATCCATCATGTGACGGCATATTTTCCAAAGAACCCCACGTCGTCTGTTATATTGTAACATTAGTGGTACCTGCAGTCTTTTTTTTTTTTTTTTTGCTGTGATTTATAGTGGCTGTGTGTCGGGCTTGGGGGGGGAGAGGTTCGTGCGTGCACGCACTTTTTTTGTTTTTAGGTGGTTATATAGCTACTTTATTAAGGTTAATTTTGGACTTAAGTTAGGTAATAGTATCACCCACAGGGTCAGCCTTGGAATCCTTGGCAACATGTCCCCATTGAACACATCTTCACTGGATGTTATGATTTTTGGCAACCCTAACCCACCCGTTATGCAAGGAATATACCTGTAGTCTATAAGTCATCACTCTATTTTCTGTAGCATACTCGTCCAATCATACCAGTGCTGTCATTTTAATATCAGTCATACCAGGGTATGGGAGAATGCAGGACCATCTGAAGGGCTGGTGGGATGCATACCAGGGTATGGGAGAATGCAGAACCATCTGAAGGGCTGGTGGGATGCATACCAGGGTATGGGAGAATGCAAGATCATCTGAAGGGCTTGTGGGATGCATACCAAGGTATGGCAGAATGCAGGACCATCTGAAGGGCTGGTGGGATGCATACCAGGGTATGGGAGAATGCAGGACCATCTGAAGGGCTGGTGGGATGCTTACGTGAAGTATGAATAAATGTGCGCCCGGTGGACCTGGTGTGGCCTGGGTCACCCCGTGTTACAAAAGCAGAGCATGTAGGGGAGTGTTCAGCCTCATATTGTGTCTCTTTATCTTGCCTCAATGCTGGCTCCTGCAGACCCACAACTTTTAAGTGTCTCTGCACTAAAGCAGCACAGGTTAGGCCAAGAAAGGTTTAACGTAGCTCTTTATCAGACCTTAAATTTTAGAATAATAGTCACAAGTGCTTTGTGGCTCTATCAGGCCACTCAGCAGTTGCTCAAATGAAAAGCCACTTTTGGACCACTCCTGTATAGCTGATGTTCACTTGTGGTTGGCAGTATCTCAGCACAGCAAGACGCGGGAAAAGTGTGGAAGTTTGGTTCCAGGGTGGATGCTGCATTTGTGAGTCTACACCCAGTTAACAGGGGCATCATAGTAGGCTGCACTTCATCCCGTGATCTGATTGAATGGTTAACCCCCCAGCATTGCAAATGGTAACTACTATAAATAAATAAATGTGCATGTGCTTAGGTTGTGAGATGGAGCTTGAGTGATGTGTGAATGAGTGTTGGCTCATTTCACCAAGCATGCTGTTGACACTTAACAGTTCTTCCACTTTAATACTTTTTCTTTCAGTTTCTGAGTCTAATCTTACCCCATCCTTAGGTGGGAAAAAAAGATCATAATGATAATTATTCTTTTATTTGGTATATACTGAAAAAGACAGAACTTGTGGCCAGGTAACCACTGCTTATTTAGACCTTTGACCAGGGTATTAAGATTTCTGTCAGCCGAACAAAATCACTCTGTGTTGAATTAAGCATGACTCCTCAGTGTATCAACAGCAGAAAAGGTTACCTAAGCTTTTTTTTTTTTTTTTTTCCCAAAGTATTGCAAGTTGAATAAAATATTTTGCAGCCTGAATGCAGTACCCAGGTGCACCAAGCAGAGTGAAGAAGTCGACCCCCTTATTGCGATCCATATGAGAGACTCTTCAAACAGGAAGGAGATTAGAGACTTGTCAAGTGAGGGGATTAGATATAGCTTTCATTAACACCTTCACCATGAAACATCTACCCAAACTAATAGATGAATAAGTAAATAAAATAGTTTGTAGGTAACAGAAACATATTTTTAAAAGACTTCCCCAGCTTGTAGGGGTTAATGATGATGCGTAGCTATATGGCATATGGTAAAATGTGAAATGTTTTAAAATATAGGTCAGTTAATTACCAAGATTAAACATTTAATTCTTAACATAATTATAATCAACTCCCTTTATAATGGACTAATTGAATGGGAATCAAGTCATTTGTAGATATACAATTTGTACTGTGGGGTTCACGTTTGTTACCATCTCCAACTTTACAGTTAATGATAAGACCTCGATTTATATTATTCTTGATTGTTGAGGAAGCAAAACCCACAACCATAGAAGACGTGCTTATAGAGTGATATTTAAAAAATAAAAAACACAGAAGTCAGAACTGAATAAGATCGTCCCTGGAACTGAAGTACAGAATGGTTACTGAGAAGTTCAGTAATGATTACAGGTCAAGGCTACAGGACAGACTGGCTGGCCAAGTTTGCTATTGTCCAACCTTGAGGGAAACCGCTTGTAAACAAAGGCAATTGTATGCCCAGCAGCATTTGTCCCAAAGGATTTGATGTCTCTCTCTGGAAATTATGAGTGTTAAGAGGGGTCTATTATATACAGAGTCCGCTGTATCAGAAGTTCACTGTATTTTTGTTAGGAGGAACAACAACTGTTTGAAGTACTCTCTTGTACCAGTGATACTGCACTAACAAACTATCGAAAAAATTAAGCATGTAACTGAATACTGTTAAAAATATTAGATCTGAATAGTCTCCAAGATTTCTTAACTTGTGAATCTTGGGATGTCTACATAACTAATTTTGTTTTTCAAGACTGTATACATTATACAGTCACAGATTTCAAGACAGATACACGAAAGCTTGCAGAACAATATACCCAAAATAGTTATGAGCCCAGGAGTCTGAGAAAGGGCAGAGTTTCCCTCAGGCCACATCTCATTTTATTTCTTTTTTCCTAGATGTCATTAAAATGTCGCTATCATGTGATTTGTGAAAGACATGTTTGATCACCATGTATCTTTAATGCCTGGATGTGTGAGGGGAGGGTATTTTGTTTGGTACGCTGCTGAAATTTTTGAGATGTTTTGACTGGGTATGGAGGACAAATCCCTTGTACTTACCGTTGTTAACCTTGTTAACCCAATCAATGCTGGGTTGCCGTGTTATTTTTACTCATGTCCTTGTTTCCCACCAGCGCACCAGACTCGCTGAGAAGTAGTCATCCCAGGTTTCAATGGAGATACATAATTATCTTCAGCTACCTTTACTAGAAAATGTGGGTCAGTCTGGTGCTAGAGCTGTGGTTCCTGACTTGCTCCCCTGATGGCGTCCTCCTCTACAAAGGCCAGGTTGGGGGTAGAGCAGACTTCATTGCTTTTAGCTTTCGAAATGGCCATGTTGAGTTTTTCGTTAGTTCAGGACTGGCAACAAATGTGTGAGTATAATATTTATCTTTGTCCCTCTCCTCTGCAAGCTTACATAATGCTCTTATTGTACCTTGATGCAAATTTTTAGAGAACCGCATTACTTAATGTCTGTTTAGGGCATGTTGATGTATTGTACACCCACTAAAATAGTGATCGGCACCCCATGCTTCGATACTCTTTGCAACCATCACTGGCGCAGAAGCTGTGAATACGTAGTAAGAGTTGGCACACCTGACCCCCACCCCCCTCAATCTGTCTGCTTCTCCATTCACCCCCCCCCACTCATCTCTCACTGTCTCCATCCAGATATAGTGTAATTTCCGTAGCTTCATATCGTGTATAACGAATAAGTCACAGCAATGGACAATGTTCGAAGGAAGATCTTGAAACAGAAAAACATTATCCACTAGACAATATGGAAATCAAAGTGATATTTGTCTGCTTGGCACCCATTGTTATCCTAGGTCACCACCGAGGGATTTTCTTACATGTAATGATACAAAAACAACCACCATTAGCATTTTATGAATGGATTGATGACAGACTATATAAGCCTAACTGTGCAGTTTATAAAACACCCCATGAACAACACATGCAAATTATGTACAGCATGTACCCTAGTATTGCTACAGTATTATCCCCATCACTGACACCTGAATGTAGTAGTGCATAGATTATGAAACTGAGAATAGTATATCACCAATCTGACGAAGATAACATCACAGAGGGGGTGATGGGCAGGCATATTCGTTAATTTAGGATGGGCTGTTACCTCAGACGGTTCTCCATCTGCATATGATGTGAGGAATGTGTTGCTTACGAAACAGCTTCAGCTTTGACAATTTGAGCATCGAATGAGCAGCAGGAGTTTTAATGCTGATTCTGAATCTGATCTACATTACACATCAACATCTTCATTTATAATTTCCATGAAAACTATGTTGATAATCAAACTCCTTCAATAACGTAAAAGGCTGTGATAATACACAAAACAAACTGCTTAGTAAGCGATGCTACGAAGCCACGGATCCGATGCCACTATGAAGACGGACTTAAGGCTCAGGAGATCAGGAATACCAACCAGACACGTTACCTCAGCACTTTATTTTCAGATCTTTCGTCCGGCGTGTCAAATTTTATCGTGCTAAAAAAGTGCCGATAATTTTTTGAGTGGGCGTACACACAACAAAAAAACTATCGTTACACCTTCTACGCGATATAAAATGACACTACGAATGAAGGTTTTTGATAACAGCCTCCTACATTGGTATCCCTGCGTGTGTTTGTTGCATATTTATTATAAGCTATATCCATTGCTTCTCCCATGCATACTTCTACCTCGTCCTATTTGGCAACTCACCCACTGTCAGGCTTACCAACCCTAGTGAGACAGCCAGGTTGTTTAGTATGAAACTCATCGGACCCCCTGTAACGATTTTTTTTTTTTTTTGCTGTGTGTACATTGATCTAGATGGACGGGTGTATTTTGCCCGGGCATGATGGCGGTGAGCCAGCAGTGGTGCCCCCACATAATTACAAGTTTTGTACTGCACTCTCAACGCCATCAGCCCAAGTGGAGTGTCTGGTGTTTACCACTTCCATGCCTCATCATTGTTATTTGGATTTAACTGAATGTCACAAAATTAGATCTGCTTGTGTCACAGCATTACCAACTGTAATATGTTTAAGATTCAGGCTGAAGTAACTAGTGGACCACTGCAATAGGTGGTATACTTCAGGTCAGAGTGAGCAACGAACAATCTCATGCAGTTTGTTCCGGAACTTATTCTGGCACAAGTTGTTTCTGTAGCCATGCTCAGGCTCCTAGTGTGGATTTTTGTGCTGGCGAAGTTGGCGGCGGTACTTTTGTTAGGAAAGAGATAGCCAAATTCCCTGCTGAAAAAGTAAAGAAAATAATAGAACTACTGTAAATTCAGAAAAAACTACTGTATGGAGTACTATTCAGTGTAATCTGACATCACCTGGTAATATTTATATTGCATTGTACAACTGTATATGCCACCAAGAGAATGGCTAGATGGCGTAGTTGTTAGTGTGAGATGAATGACTCAAATGGACATACAGTATTTGAAAAATAAGTGTAACGAACTGTAATTACCATATGACCTGCTTGATATCTTCCCATCACTAAAATGGTGGAAGAATGCTGTCCTTAATGGTACTGGACAAGCATATGGTATATGGTAGAAAATGTTTATGTAAAACAATGTTCTCCCTGCCAGTACAGTTCCACTCTAATCCTCCCCAGCCACATGTTTGAAGATTATGATAAATGACAGTCAAGAATTCAGTTTCACTGTCAGCAATACTCACATTTAAACATACAGTATGAGGACGATGCAATTTTCTCATTTTAAAGCATTTTGCACTGTCTTTTATTTTCAACTGCCACATTCCGCCACACTTACACCCACTGATTTTTGTTTACCACACACTAAATGGATGCTTTTCTCTGACAATTTGTTTAGTAATTCTCTGATTTCTGCAGCTGGTTTTTGTAGTGTTCTACATCAGTTTCTTGTATTATATTCACCACACGGATTATGTTCATTGATATGCGTTGTTTTATTTGTTTTGAACTGATTCTCTCATGCAATAAACTTATGAGTCATGCTTGAAGTTTTGTGTTGTGTTGTGCTTGCTGTGGGAGAGTGAGACACTAATAAGGAACTGTTATTTTTCTCTACTTCCAGTATAAATGAATCACCTTCACTCTTCACTTTTGATGTGCATAGATGATCACTGTTCCAATCACTTGGTAATCCCCCTCCCCACAGAAGAGTAGTAATGTTAATCATTACATAAAATACCATCAGTTCTGATACTCATTGTGTAGATAATGAATGTGCTATATCATAATGATCAAATACTGAACATGGAATACACAAGAAAACAAAAAACTAAACAGTAGTTGATTCAGATTTCATAAAGTTAATGAGATAAGCTGGTACTAGATAATTTAGTGCCTTTTAGTGATCTGGTTTACCTTCTTGCCTCCCCTGTACTAACCATACACGAGCCCTATGCATGTTCATGTGGTCAGGGTGTGCAGGGAGAAGAGGAGAGGCATCCTAAGAGTCAACCAAGGATGACGAGTAATGGGCAAACCAAGCCCATAAAACTGTCAAAGGGACAGATGAGAATAAAAACGTTTGGCAGCGACTCGGTCGATCCCTGCAACAGTGCAAAGCCTCACCCAGCTTTGTGACTCCACCCACAAGGGTCCCACCCTTGCATGCCTACAGGAATCAACTCTTCCTCCCCCGACAGGAACGTTCAACTTAATCCAGCCATGAGTGTTGCAGCCTTCCCTTTTGTCTTCACCACTCCAGGCTGACTCTTTCAGATATCATCCTATAAGAAAGATCAGCCTCAGGGAAACGTGCCTCGTGCCCATGTTGACGAAGTTGGCGTTCGCGTAATATGATGCAGTAAGTTGGCCTCTACTGAGTGGTGGAATAATCGGTCAGTACGCACTTGGGCATACCAGCGATACCTCATTATCCTTGGAGGTCACTCAGCACCAAGGAACTAATTCGCCGCTCCAAGGTACTGTTTATTGCCCGCGTCACACATGGACTCAAAGCAAGCCTATAAGACGCCATGGTACTGAAGGGTGTTATGGAGGCTGCTTGCAACCCACTCACTGGCACAGATCCGACCAACAGAATCGTCTGACGGTAACAAGAGGAAAATGAAAGATGGTAACGTACTGAATGTTGTCTTAAACAGGTTTAGACTCAGTACAATGAATCGTATACCTTTTACCCCGAGTACGTCATTTTTGTTTTATTCCGGCTATCAGTGGACGGTGTGACTCAGCTTACAACACTTGGCGATCAGGAATGGTTCGGTAATAGCTCTTCATGAATCCTGTCACTGCCATGAGGTTGTCTTAAGCTAAATAAAAGCGTCTTGTAGCAGGAAGTATAACAAAAAAGTACGTCATCCTTCAGACGTCAAACTTACACAACTTACGAAAACCTTTAGCAGTGCAGGTATTATTGAGGAATTTATCTGAAAACTATATCTCGCACTTTCCCTTCCCTTATCTGAGTAAAATCGTCTGGCAGTCGTAACTTAAGTAGTCGTATTAGAACAACCCCGGTCTGTCTGGCCCAGCAGACCCAACATCCGCAAGCAAACAGTCACCCCTGCAAAGCTATCACGCGCAGTGAACCGATGTTCCCTGCGGTGGACAGCACCTCGCCACATCAAGGGGCAGGGAAGAGTGGAAGGTTGGTTCCTGGATGGACGCCGCATTTGTGTTTCCACCCAGTTCAGGGGTTTCATAGTAGGCTCCACATCACCCAATTATTTGGTTGTGTGGTTACCACCCAGCGTTGTAAGTGGTTTCCTGGGTTACAGGAAACCATTAGTCTTATCACTCAGTGTCGAGTCACCAAAGGAAGAATTAGACAGCACTACATCGAATGAGTGGATGATGGTCGCCACCATGAACCACTGGCAGGAACATGTAAAGAAATATAGAGATATGTTATCTTAGTGACGAGGTAGAGAGGCGGCCTGCAGTCCTAATGGACCCAGGATCGAATCCCGGCTGGGGCAGGGAACAGTTTAAGGATCTGAATTTCCTAAAAAGCAGACTTTCCTGATCTACCAGATGACCCGCCGACATGTCATAAAAATACCCACGCTAATACCAATACACTAATCCTGTATGAGACAGCCCTAGCATGTATTCAGTATGGATGGTGGGTGTTAGCGCCGAAGTGGTGACATGTGGAGGTGTAGGAGGACTACTGGGCCTTGGGATAGGTCACTGCCCCCGAGAAAGCCTTTGGTCAGAGTCGGACACGTAAAAAAATAAAAAAATAAAAAAAATAAAAAGAATCTCTGGTAATAAAGAACTCAATATCTCCGTCTCCCCGGTAACTGTCTAAACCCATCTAGAGACAGCATGAATAAAATACAGTAAACCCATCTAGAGACAGCATGAATAACATAAAATAAACCCGTGTGGAGACAGCATGAATAACATACAATAAACCCGTGTGGAGACAGCATGAATAACATACAATAAACCCGTGTGGAGACAGCATGAATAACATAAAATAAACCCGTGTGGAGACAGCATGAATAACATACAATAAACCCGTGTGGAGACAGCATGAATAAAGTACAATAAACCCGTGTGGAGACAGCATGAATAACATACAATAAACCCGTGTGGAGACAGCATGAATAAAATACAAAAGTTATTGTCATAGTGAAGATAGAGAAGGGAATAACACTATCATTTACTTTCATTTAGTTTCTTCCTGCTGCCTCTGTACGATTTTATTCAGCCTGATCTCAGCAGTACCAGAAGCCCTTCCTGACCCAAATAAAATAGTTTGACGGTAGCAAGAATCAATCCAAGGAACGTCATCGTACTGAAAATATAAAATATAGTTTCTAACATAGGTCTTTACTTAATTAGGAGACATTACAGAGAGGGGGGGAGGAGGAGAAGGGGAAGGGGAGGGGAGGAATATGAGGAAGAAAGAGTGGGGAGGCATAGGGGCAGACGAGGGAATTGGAGAGAGAAGTGGGAGGGGAAGGAGGAGACACAGAGAAGTGAGGGTGAGGGGAAGAAAGGGTAATGTAAGTGTCTGAGACAAAGGACAGGATGAGCGAATGAGAGCACTGATGAGGGAGAGGGAAGGAAAGCGTGCAAGGGTGTGGGAGAGAAAGGAGAAGAGAGGATACACACACGCGCGCCTGTGCGTGAAGGTGTGCCTCACCAGCATCAGGTCTCATGATTGTTCAGGGAATCGAACCAGAAACTTGTCGTTTGTGAAGCGAGAATACTTCCTCTTACACCAGCGACACCCCACGCTTAGATACAGCTGGGTACCATACATACGCACACACAAACACAGATTGTTAGTGACACAAACACTGTGATGTGCTTTTCATCATGTAATTAGTTTAGGAGGTGGTATTGTTCGACACTTAAACAAACAGATTATAATCTGCAATTGTTGTTACCTCCGTCAAGAAGGTTATGGTTTTGGCTTGGTTTGTCTGTCTGTCTGGTTGCAGTAGTGTTGCACAACTATTGCATACAGTTGCACCTAATGTTTATAAAAAAAAAAAAAAACTCACAGGAAGGAATAATGAACTAGCACCTAGCCATGAAATGGCTATATGGCACTGCAGGAGAAGACGGAAAATAATGTGCGGAAGAAACACGGAAATATCAAGAAGAGAGATAGGACAGAAGAGCAGAAGAAGATAGCATGGAGAGAAAGACGGGAGAGAAAAAGGCACCTTTTAGTCGCCTCTTATGACAAGCAGGGATACTTCCTCAGAGGAAGGAAGGAATAATGAAGGAAGGAATACTGAAGCACTAACAGCAAGCCATAATATGGCTATATGGCACTAAGACCCCCAGAGGAGTAGGTGATTGCTATAGATCTGGAGAAAAAGGTCAAAGTCAGAAGGAGATGTTGCTGCCTTTCGGGTTCGTGTTGTCGTGTGACCACAGGCTCACCTAAACATGCACCCGATGGAGTGCAGGCCGAAGTTGGTCTTCTACAGGCCTCCAGCCTCCTTTCATGGGTTCTGTTCTGGCCCCAAGTAGGGTTTTGTTTTCCTCTCTGCTATGATTCCGGTACCTCCCCTTACTTTATCACAGTTTTTACCTTGTCTGTTTTCACTTCCAATCTTCTTAGTGACCTTGTTTTCTTTTTCACAGGTGTCATCACTGGTGGAGGCATATACAGGTCGTGATGTGACATCAGCAGTGGATTTTTCACCATAATTCGGGACAATAAAGCCTTCAGCAAGACGCATCTGCAAGACTACCTGCAATTGAGGACAGGAGCTGAAGGGGTAAGGTTCATGCACTTAACCCCTTCAACATGAGGATGCACTGCCTCGTGGAAAGAAGCAAATATCCATCCTGTTCCTAAAAAGAGGGCAACTTCTGATCCATCAAACTACAGACCAATTGCAATAACTTCAATTCTCGGTAACGTTTTTGAGAAACTAATTAACAAATACATAGTCAAGCATCTAGAAATTAATAAATTAATCAGTGATCGACAGTATGGATTCAGACGAGAACGTTCAACTGTAGACATTCTTTGCCTTCTTACCCATCAGATTAACAAAACAATAGACTAACACGGTGAAACACGCACAATAGCACTTGATATATCAAAAGCATTTGACAGAGTATGGCACCTGGCCTTATTGTCTAAGATGTCACACTATGGCCTTGCATCACTGGTTCCTCTAATTTCTTCTTACTTTCATAATAGAAAAATACGGGTCATGGTAGATGGAATTTATTCTCAGTTTCATTCCATAAACAATGGCGTACCTCAGGGATCAGTTTTGGCGCCAACCCTCTTTCTCATTCATATTTTTTTTTTTTTATGCGAGGAAGAAGGAACCAAAGGCCATGAGCCCGCAGTAACAGTTCCCTCCAAGAGAAAAACAAAATACAATAGAGAGCCAAATTCAAGATCCGATCATTTTCAGATGCCTGGACACACTACGTTTGAAAGACTGGAGATCATAGGCAGCAGGAAATACAGACAGAGGGAGACAGTTCCAGAGCTGACCTGTTGCATAAATGAAAGACTGGGAGTAAACGGTTAACTCTTACATTAGAGAGTTGGACAGAAAAAGGATGAGAGTTTGCTGCCAGACGGGTGCTACGCGCCCGTCGTAGAGGTGGAGGAATGCAAGCAGACAGTTCAGAGGAGCAGTGACCATTAAAGTAGCGATAGAAAAGAGATAAAGTTGCAACAGTGCGGCGAAGAGACAGAGGTTGAAGGGAGTCAGTAAGAGGAGGAGGGTTAATGAGACGAAAAGCCTTTGACTCCACCCTATTGAGAAGAGCTGTATGTGGGGAGCCTCCCCACACATGAGAGTTGTACTCCACACAGGGGCGGATAAAACCCCTGTATAGAGTCAACAATTGTGCAGGGGTAAAGAAAGAGCGGAGTCGGCTTAGCACACCAAATCTCTTGGAAGCAGATTTTATAAGAGATGTAATATGATCTTTCCAAGATAAGTCCCGAGTAAATGAAACCCCAAGCATGTTCAAGGATGATGCAGGATTAAGCTGAATATTATTAAACATTAGTGGGTATACCTGTGGAAGATTTTGTCGGGTTGATAGGTGTAAGAACTGAGTCTTAGATGCATTAAAGACAACCATATTATTTTTACCCCAGTCAAAGATATGAGCCAAGTCAGACATTAGGTGTGCCATAGCCTCATCCCTTGTTTCTTGAAGTAACTGTTGAGATGGGCGTTGCGGGAACCGAATGGAAAGGTGAAGGGTGGAGTCATCAGCGTATGAGTGGATAGGGTTAGATGTACAGCTTAGAAGATCATTGATGAATAAAAGGAAGAGAGTGGGTGATAGGACAGAGCCCTGAGGAACACCACTGTTGATAGATCTAGGAGAAGAACGATGGCCGTCTACAACAGCGGCTATAGAACGACCAGAAAGGAAGCTAGCGATGAAGGCACAGATAGAAGGATAGAAACCGTAGGAGGACAGTTTGGAAATTAAAGATTTATGCCAGACTCGATCGAAAGCCTTTGAGATGTCAAGTGCAATGGCAAAGCTTTCGCCGAAGTCCCGAAAGGGATGACCAGGAGTCTGAAAGGTAAGTGAGAAGATCGCCAGTGGAGCGTCCCTGACGGAACCCATACTGACGATCGGAAAGAAGGTTGTGATAGGAAAGATGCCTTAAAATTTTTCTATTAAGAATTGACTCGAAAACTTTTGAAATACAGGACGTTAAAGCAATTGGACGATAGTTGGAGGGTTGGGAGTGGTCACTCTTCTTTGGGACTGGCTGAATGAGAGCAAACTTCCAGCAAGAAGGAAAGGTACAAGTTGACAGACAAAGGCGAAATAGTTTGCCTAGGCAGGGTGTAAGCACAGAAGCACAGTTCTTGAGAACAACAGGAGGGACCACATCAGGCCCATATGCCTTGTTAATACTGAGGCCAGTGATGGCAGAAAATACATCAACTGAAGAAATTTTAATGTCAGCTATGAGGAAGTCAGAGGGGGGAAGTGATGGAGGAACAGCACCGGAATCGTCTAAGGTGGAATTGGAGGAGAAAGTCTGTGCGAAGAGATCTGCTTTATCAGTAGAAATAGCTACAGAACCATCAGATTAGAAAAGAGGAGGGAAGGATGATGAGGTAAAGTTGTTAGAAAGATTTTTGGCAAGGTGCCAGAAGGAGCGGGAAGAATTCGAGTTGGAGAGTTGAGAGCATTTAGTATGGATGAAATTATTTTTAGTAGAGCGAAGAACAGACTTAGCACGATTCCGGGCAGAAACGTAAAGATTATGTGATTCAGGGGTGGGTTGGCTCCGGTACCTTTTGTAGGCCTTCTCCTTGTTGCGGACAGCATTAGAACAAGCGTGATTAAACCAAGGCTTTCTTGCATTAGTCAAAGGATATGAGAAAGGAATGTATGTCTTCCTATCTGTCACTCACAACCCAATACTCTCTTATGCTGATGACTCGACCCTTCATAGTTCTTTCACATTTAGTACCTCCTTTACACAATTTGATATTATAAATTCCCAAATAAACACAGCAATTTCTCTGAACCAGGACCTTTCTAAAATTAATCAATGGGGACAAACAAATCTGGTCTCATTTAATGCTCAGAAAACTAAATACATTAACTTCTCCAACAGAAAGAATCCCTCAGACTCTCACATAATTTTAAATGATGTCAGTATTCCCATATCCACCACAATTGATATCCTAGGTGTTACTCTAAACCCCAACCTAAGCTGGACAGCTTATGTTATATCCCTTGCTAAAAATGCTTCCAAAAAATTGGGACTTATGTACAGAGTTCGTGAGTTCTTCACTGACGAGCAGATGGCCACAATATACAAGTCATGTGCGTTCTCAGATCGAATACTGTTCACCACTGTGGAGTGGATGTGGAGCTGTTGCATTGAGGCAGTTGGACAAAATTCAAAATGAAGCCTTTAGATTAATCAATAATCCTGCCATTACGCAGGACCTTCCTTCTTTATCAGTACGTAGAGATGTTGCTTCTTTAGCATTATTTTATCGATATTTTTACCGTAGGTGCTCTGACGAACTAGCTTCAATTGTGCCTCCCCTTCACATTTTCTCCCGAAATACATGGGCAGCTGGGAGCGTCCATGAATCCACACTCTCTCCCCCGCAATGCAGAACCTCTGCTTATCAAAATTCATTTATCCCCAAAACTACTACTCTCTGGAATTCACTTCCTGGGAGTTGTTTCCCCCAAACATTTAATCCACTTCGATTCAAATCCAGTTGTTATAAATATTTTATGAATGAAGGATGCCTTTAGGCACATGGAATTTTTTTTTTTTCCCTGTTTTTCCTTCTTCCATTCATTATTAAAAAAAAAAAGTATGTATGTAGTTTAAATTTAATTCTGGCTAATGTATGTTCCTATTAACACTTTCTGCACTAAGAGTAATGACTCTCCTCTGAATGTTTAAGATCATATAATATGAACTGAATTCTCTACCTAGGAGATTTGAAAAAAAAAAAAAAAGTTTTTGGTCATAAAGATTTATGTGAATTCTTATGTATTACACATGATAGGATTTAAAAAGCCAGGGAGGTTTATATGCCGTCATCAGATAAACAGTGAATGCAAAAATGAAGAAAATCCTTCAGAAGAGCACGTGGAGTTACATGGAGGGTCAGACTCACAAATGAGGAAGTGAAGGAACATTGTGGTGTGGAAGAGGATGTGATAGAAAGCATTAGGATAAATACATTAAGGTGGTTTGACCATGTGGAAAGGATGTTGAGTGAACGACTGACTAGGGGAGTGTCTGAGAGTGAAGTGAAGGGGAGAGTGACAAAGGCACACCGAGGATGAAAGGATGGAGAGGAGAGATATATGAGAGGGGGTGAAAGTATAGGACTACATAATAGATAGATAGATAAATAGATAGATAGAGAGACAGATAGAAGCAGGAAGTCAAATGATGAGAAGGTGTTGTGTTTGCGAGAAGCGAGCAGCGCTAAACGCTTACACGGAGGAAAGCTGACGACAGCGGCCAGTAAGGAGATGATGCAGTTAGCTGTCAGCAGTCCTCTCGTGAGAAAGTTCTGTTGCCATGAGGAACATACGTGACACACACACCCTACTACACCAGATTTTAGGAAAGAGAGTTTAGAAGGAGACAAGCGACCCTAGAGAGAGGTCGAGACGGAGATTAGCCACCGAACAGGCTAGACAGAAGGAGACAAGCGACCCTAGAGAGAGGTCGAGACGGAGATTAGCCTTAGAACAGAGAGAGAGAGAGAGATAGCGAGACAGGGAGGTAGCTACCCAGGACTTATACTATTATACCTGTTTAATATTTCCAAGACAAATAAAAATAGTCCCATACTATTCTTTACCTCTCCCGTCACTACATGACATCTGGTGGGGAAACTACTACAAGATATAAAAGCCGCTCGACCACAAGTCTAAAATATACTTCTCTACAAGTAACTACAAAGTCTTTATGACATTTGGTAGCAGCGAACGTATACGAACCTCGTCTACGAATCAACATTAAATTCCTACAAAATATCAAGATTGAAAACAAGAATATCTCTCTCAAAGAACAACATAACCGGCTCCTGACGCTTCTCTCCATCCCCCTCCGTCTCCCAGATCATTACGCTGATGCAGAGGTCAAGAGATCACTCGACGCCTTGCACGTAGCTTAACGACAAACCAGCAAATCTGCGGACATCGTCTCCGAATTAAAAGCAAATTTCTACAAAAGCAACCGAGACTACAAGATTAGCTTCAGTTCTACATTGAATCCTACAAAATACAGTCTACAGTGCAAATAGTCTACAAAGTCTACAGCCATCTACAATCAACTACAGCCTACAGTGCAAATAGTCTTCATCCTACAACGAGTAAATCACAAGAAAAAAAGGACCAAGAATACATCAAGAAAGAAAGAAAACAAACAAACAAACAAACAAACAAACAAACGGAGAGTGAGAGACGACTCACAACTCATAACCACCAGACCTCACCCTCCTCTCTCTGCTACATCCATCCAACCCCCACCGCTTACGCAGGTGTGAAGAGGTCAATGCACGCAGCAAAACACCAAGTCCATATTTACAACTTGTCTTACTCACTCGTCTTCACTCAAGTTACTCATCGCTACTCATTCACTCACCACAGCTACCAGTGTGGGAAGCCGACGTCACCATGTGCTGAGACGACAGCACGCCAATCAACCCGCGAAGGACAACGCTATCACAAATGCAACACCACTCACACCATTTTCCTCCACGGTAAAAATTAGTGAGTTACATAGTTACTTCATTCATACAATACACAGTGATAGACAATAAGCTTCTGCACAAACACAAAAAACGTGCTGTATAGTTACAGTTTAAATATACATACTTACTTCAGTTATCTGCATAACTCAAACACTAAATAATCACCAACAATAAATATTCTACACTGTATATATTCATTCATTTATTATAACATTTATTTACTACCAACGAGTGTTACCATTTATACCTACATAAAATACGTGTTTCATACATACAGCTATACATTATTATATCTACAAAGTAATAAAGAAAATATACCATCACAGTTACTCAGTGAGCGATTAAAAGAACTGTATTAAACATTTATTAATTAAAGCTACCTAGTGGAAACATATAAATTAAATTACAAGGTAAACTAGAAAAAAAAAAAAATGGCCAACACAAATGCCGTTAGCAAGAGTGAACATCTTCAACACAATCGTGAAGACAATGATTTCCACACAGTGCTGACACACATATTACCCACGATAGGTACAGGTGAACAACAAGTCAGTGTGTATAGTTAATACTGTATATAGTGTATATATTTTTTATATAAAATAACAAAATATGGGACTATATAATATCATTTTCAGTAATATCTGTGCAATATAAACTAAACTTTAAAAAAGTATCTCAAGGAAATTAGTCAGCAATTATGCAACCATGAACAACATGGAAAAAAGTGTACACAAGCAAAGAAAAACAAACTATAGAAAATCAATACATACAAAAAAGAAAGAAAGAAAAGTAAGAAAGAAAAAAAGAGAAATAGAGTAAGATCACATAACAAACAAATGAAAATAAGTGTAAATGTTACTACATAAGTCAAAATACCACGTAAACTACAAACAAAAAAGCAAATTGTTGTCTCCACATACAAGTGGCACGACACATCATCACTATCATCGACCGCAGCATATGTTAGGACTGCAGTTATTACAATTATGTTACTCCATATTATAATTATGTAACTACAAACAATATGTACCAATTTATGTGACAGTTGCATTAACAAGATGTAACTTTTATGTAACTTTAACTACAATTATGTAACTACAAACGATAGGTAACAATTATGTAACGACAAACGATTGCATTATGTTACACTAACTACAATTATGTACCTACAAACGATATGTAACAATTATGTAACGACAAACGATTGCATTATGTTACACTTTGCCAATTATGTAACAGTTGCATTAACAAGATGTAACTCTTATGTAACTTTAACAACAATTATGTACCTACAAACGATATGTAACAATTATGTAACGACAAAACAGTTGCATTAACAAGATGTATCTTTTATGTAACTACAATTATAAGGCCAACACAATTATGCATTAACACAATATTTGGTAACAATTCATAAAATGTTACAATTATGTAGTACCACAATGTTAGTACAATATTATAAGTCATACAATTATAGCACAATTCTATATTACCAGTATCATCATACAAGTTAGGTGAAATATTAGACATTACTAAAGTGATAACTCAAATATGTAATGTATAACCTAGCAGTATTACCATTGCACAATTATATGCGTACGTCTGTTGTACATGCACGTCTTACAAAGTGTTATACAACAATCATTGCATTTATTCCAATATGTATTCAACTTATTTAAAATGTAATATTACTGAATAATCACTATTTACTATGAATAATATATGTATACAATATTCATACAATTATGTTACTTTACAATATTATGTATTTCACTTAATTAGCTTATAAGTTCATTATAATGTGTATGTAGTATGTATTAATATATTATAACTATTAAATGTCGATGGTACGCCATTTTCGCGCGGCCGAGCAAATATAGGACTACATAATAGATAGATAGATAAATAGATAGATAGAGAGACAGATAGAAGCAGGAAGTCAAATGATGAGAAGGTGTTGTGTTTGCGAGAAGCGAGCAGCGCTAAACGCTTACACGGAGGAAAGCTGACGACAGCGGCCAGTAAGGAGATGATGCAGTTAGCTGTCAGCAGTCCTCTCGTGAGAAAGTTCTGTTGCCATGAGGAACATACGTGACACACACACCCTACTACACCAGATTTTAGGAAAGAGAGTTTAGAAGGAGACAAGCGACCCTAGAGAGAGGTCGAGACGGAGATTAGCCACCGAACAGGCTAGACAGAAGGAGACAAGCGACCCTAGAGAGAGGTCGAGACGGAGATTAGCCTTAGAACAGAGAGAGAGAGAGAGATAGCGAGACAGGGAGGTAGCTACCCAGGACTTATACTATTATACCTGTTTAATATTTCCAAGACAAATAAAAATAGTCCCATACTATTCTTTACCTCTCCCGTCACTACATGACATCTGGTGGGGAAACTACTACAAGATATAAAAGCCGCTCGACCACAAGTCTAAAATATACTTCTCTACAAGTAACTACAAAGTCTTATGACAAAAGTTGGGGGAAGGCAGCGAAATTGCAGGGGACGGGGGGGACTTGGAGGCACTGTTTGTGGCCACCCCTTACAGCCTTAAGGCGTCTGGCCATAGATAGATATATACAGCCACATAGGGGATGGTCCTTCCAGTTTCCAAACCTTGCCGTAGGTCAGTCTTGGTTATGGTGAGTTATATGCCCAAATTCCTGACTAATGTGTGTGATGTTTTGCATAGACTTTATCTGTCTATTGCCAGATGCCTTAATCCCGCAAGGGGTGGCCAAAAGTATGGGATTCGATCTGGGGTCTTTTAATTTTCGGTCACGCACTTCACCCACCATGCCATCGGGCAGACTTTATACTTTTAAAACGTGATGTACCCTGGACCTGGTCCAGTGCAATGAAGAACACCTTTGAAAAAACATCAAAGGCCAGAGTGTTGATCCTTCCCCGCTGGTGGCCTATGGCTGTACTAAAGGGTTAATACTGGGAATGATGCTGCTGAAATTGGAATCTGTTAAATTATGTTCCAGGAAGGAAAACCTATTGCCTTTGCCAGTACTCAAAGGCTTGAGTGTTGTTACTTCACTGTTCGTGTTCCATGACCCCATGAAAGGGTTAGCACTGAGAATGATGCTACTGATTTTGGACTGCTCAATAAGTTTGTCAGAAGGAAAACATATTGCCTTTGCGAGTAGTCAAAGGCATGAGTGTTGGTACTTCTGTGCTAATGGTCTACTACCCCATTAAAGGGTTAACCCTGAGAATGATGCTACTGGGTTTGGACTCTACTCAGTGTTTTTGCAGGAAGAAAAGCCTATTTCTTTTGCCAGATGTCAAAGGCATGAGTGTTTTTACATCCTTGTTGGTGTTCTATGACCGCATTAAAGAGTTAACACAGAGTGATGCTACTGGGTTTGGACTCTGCTCAGTGCTTTTGCAGGAAGGAAAACCTATTGCCTTTGGCAGTAGGTCAATAAGTAAGACAGAGAATAGCTACGCACAAATTGAGAAAAAAAATTGACAATTGTCTATGATCTTGAGAAGCTTCGCCATAACACATATGGTTACATGATTCATATAATTACTGGTCACAATACACTTAACACTAAGGTAAAAGCTGTCTCCTGCCCCAAAACGACTGCAAGCACTGCTAATAAAAACATAAGAGAATCAATATAAACAGCCACAAACGTTGCCATGCTTTATCCACAGCCCCTGTAGATGGATCCCAGGAAGTCCTGCTGTCACTTTACAAACCTGGCAGCTTGTGTCAACTTAGTCACGCCATTGAGAGAGGTAGAGTCAACTAGGTCACGTTTTGAAAGTGTGGCCATTTGACCAAAGAGATGCTTTGTGAATGTGGCAGCCCATTTCAGCTGTAGGGATTAGATACTTGCATAAGATGATGTGTAATGGCCGGCAGAGGGTTAGAATTCACACAACACTAACGGGTAAAATTATTCACAAATACATGTGTACCATTCACCAAGAAAACCATGTTTGAGACGCCAGAGATCCGAGTTTTTGGCCTATGTTAGTATGTCCTCAGAAATAGGTAGACTAAGTGGCATTTGTGCTTCCTTGCCCAGCATATTATGCACGATGTACTGGATCAACCATCCAAGAATCCTGTAGGTCTTTGCCTGGATTGTACTGCATTGCTACAGTAAAATCCATCACCCCTGGGGGTTCGCGTAAGAAATTTTCATCGATGTGAGGTTTTATTTTTACCAGGGATGGACCTCTTCCTCACTCTCCAATTCCTTACAACCCATTGCTATCAACATTTATTTCAGTGCCAATATGTGGTGCCATGGAAAAAGTTCAGAAGTTAACCAAACCGAATCTGATCTCTTCCTCCTTCTGCACGTCTTTCGCTAAAATAACCCAGGTCTCTGTAAAACTAATGTGATCAAAATGCAGCCAAAAATCCAATCCAAATAACGGTAAAGACAGTTTATCCGAGATGTATATTTGAACCGAGGCTGAGAAGGGAACTGGAACAGCATCCACTGTGACGTCTGCACGGAATGTTTTGGTGCTAACACTTCGACCGTCGAACTCGAGGAAAACAAAAGGTTTATCAAGAGGCTCCATCTTCAAACCATACTTGATGGCCAAGGCTTCTGACACACAGTGCCCGACACCAAATCAAATCTCTTCTTCCTCCTTCTCCTCCTCCTCCACATCTTTCGCTAAAACAACCCCGGTCTCTGTAAAACTAATGTGATGAAAATGGATCCAAAAATCCAGTCCAAATAACGGTTCAGGAAATTTATCAGAGATGTATATTGTAACCGGGGCTGTGTAGGGAACAGGAACAGCATCCACTGTGACGTCTGCACGGCATGTTTTGTTGCTAACACTTTGACCGTCGAACTCGAAGAAAACAAAAGGTTTATCAAGAGGCACCATCTCCAAACCACACTTGATGGCCAAGGCTTCTGACATACTTGCGGTGGCCGAACCCGTGTCAATTCGCCCGGAAATCTCCTGCCCGTTAATTTTAAACACAGATTCTTTTGGCCATTCTATTTTGGGCAAAACATTTGTCACAGTAAGCTGTAAATATTCGTCGTCATCGTGCAAATCCTTCATATGACACTTGTATGTATACAAGATATCTGAACCAATGTTTGGCTCATCAAGTTCAGTATGAACCTTAACAAAAGGAAACAAAGAAATAACCTCACCGTCCAAGGTTTCGCACTGCATTTCCACATTACCGAGCACTCCAGCAACATACTCGTGGTCCAAACTATCCGGCTTCTGCATCTTATCTAGCATCCCACATTCTTTCACCATCTGCAGGGGAACCGCCGTACAGGAACAACCACTGTCAATCAGGAAATCGGTCCATTTGCCGCCAAACTTTGCCCTGATGTATGCAAACCCATCCCTGTCCTCAAGTTGAACTTTATGCATTGTGCGTTGAAGAAGTACTAACAATTAAACAGGTACTTCGAAGTTAATTCAAAGAATATACAACTTACTAAGAGATCAGTGAAGTTCTGCTACGAGTATCACCCAACACGTCTTACCTTGCTGGTATCAGGTGAATAATGAACCAGGAAGCATCGTGCACCCCTTTATATAGCCCGTTCCAGGTTAGCCCTTCTACACTAGAGAAAATTGTTGTAAGTTGTCTTTATATTAACTTCCGATTAATGTCCACATATAAAATAACTCCGTATCAATCATATGATACATTACTTATATTATTACAACTTCAAGAATTTTATTAGCATTTCTGTGATAATTTTTATTGTATAACTCCCTGCTGTTACCCGCCTTGTCCTACTAAACAGCACCCGAGATAAGCGATGTCTTTTCCTTAACCCGGAATTCATTTGATAATTTCGCTGTTTGACGATATAATTAACTCTTGGAGATCATCCTTTTCGAAGAGGGGTACTTTAAATACTCTGTCTGTCAAAACTTGTACAAATAATAAATATTGTTGTTATTATAGCAAAGTCTTTTAGAAGAATATTTAGATCTGTATATACTTCCCAGTTAGTGATCCGGGAACAGGTTGGAAATTCAAAAATTTAAATTCAACCAGTGCACACAGAAGCTAGGTCAGACGTTCTGTCTCAGTGTTGGCTACTGATTCTTGTTAATTATAGCAAGATTAGTCATCAATGCACCTCTACTTGAAGAAGAAACTGTGGATTTTAATTAGATCTATATTATGACGAGTGCCCACAACGTTATATAACTGTTGTTACTTCTCATTAAACAACTTTATAATATGTGCATAGGCCTATCATATTTTTGTTTCCATTTGCAATACTTCCATAAGTTCAGCTATACTTAACCCCTCCTTTCTCTTTTACGGCCTTTTGTCCTACGGTAGCAGGTCACCATAGCCAAGCAGGGATTCACTAAGAACCAAGTCAGTCCAGCCAAATGGACAGAGAGAAAAATAAAAGCAATCTTCAAGGAGACAGGACCACCTGGTAAATATTATAATTTACCAACCTTTGAAATACTCTCCCCTTCGATGAAGCAGCCGCACGAAGTCTGTCTTGCCTATTTGGTGTTGTTAAAACCACTGGCTCGGCCTTCGTGGAATAGTTTGCCAACGGTAGGGTTGGTGCAGCTGACATGCATTGTGGGAAGAAAAATGGCAAGACTGGTGCGCAAGTGTACCTTCACTTGTCATTTGTTGACATATGGGAACTCCCTCAACCACCAAGAAGAGCCATTCTTTGGAGACTTGTGGTGTGCCTGCATCTTGTGCCCAGTCGTGATGCCTCACAAAACATCGAGGTGGCTGGAGCAGCAAGGATTAGACCCGTGTCTTTAATGAAACCTCGGTTCCTCCTTGAATTAAGACGAAATTGTGCCTAGAGATCTGCTTAAGCCTAACCGCATCTTAAGCCGTACCTACGATTGTTTGTTTACGGTGTAATGGAAGAAATCTTATTCAACGTACTGAAAGGTGGATTTCCTTTCCCAAATTCCCAGCTGGATGCCAGGTTAGTTTAGGTTAGGATGGGTTAAGTTAGCTTAGGTTAGAATAATTATTAGGCACAGTTAAGCTCGGTTAGGTTAGATTTCGTTAAACACGTAGGTTAGGATAGTCCTTCCGCCATGTCATGAGTCACAGCCGACCAGTCAAACGAGTTGACACTGAAGGAACATAGCTAATATCAATGAGGAAACAAATATCACATGAAACTTTTATTTACCACCCCAGAAGTGTTCAGGAATATATAACAGACTATCAGGAACAACTGATTTGGTAAGATGCTTCTACTGCCTCAAATAAAGCATATGTTTACCTAGTTTTATAACCTATATCTTTTTACATATAATAACAGTGCGTCTTAACCTTGCCTGTTTTTGTTCATTCAAGCATATATATTTCTGTAAAACATTTTTATACTGGGACAGCAAATGTTCTTTACTTTTACAATAATCTAGCATCACATTTCAGTATTCAGCCAGAACATATGGCCAGCATTTTTGTACTGGGACAGCATAGTGACCTTTACTTTTACGATAATTCAGCACCACACTGTTAGAATAGTACCCGTTAAAACTACGGAACTTTTACTGGCAGCAGAGGCTGCCAACCTTTCTCTGTAAAATTTACAGCTCTTCGTAAAATGATTTACATGAAATTTTCCATAAAAGTACGGATAACTGTAATATTAAGGACAATTACTGTGATTATTTCCATGATCAGTACTGTACTTTACTTTTTTTTTTTTTCTTACTATACTTGGAAAATAATAACAAATAGTCCTCAATATTCCATAATTTTAATTAATTTATACTGGTAATAAGCCACATTAATATTTAACTGGAATTGTAAGGTAGTAAACATTTACTATGACCCCAGTACCACCCATATCAGTACCATATCATATCAGTAACTAAGTGAGAGTTAAATGAAAATATCAAAGGACAATTTTAACTTTTTTAATGAAATAAATCTGTAATATATAAAATAATAAAACTCATATAACCCATCATCAAATAATATCATATGTGTTGGCTTCACATCACAGATAATTCTAATATGGCTTTTAATGCACAATACTCAATACATCTTCCTCACTGGCAGGAGCCAATGGGGGAACCGGTTTAGTCACCAGCGACCCGACCATGCGGCTGGTTGTACTGGGTTACATGGTACCAGTAGCAGGGAGCACCCCTGACCAGACATAATGCACAATATATATTGATAGTAAACCAAAAAATAATGCATAGTATCATTAAAAAAAAAAAAAACGTTAGTATCAAATACCATAATGTACGTACATTCACTAAACTAAACTGGATCCTCCATATTCACAGGAAATTCATTAAGTGTATATATATATATATATATATATATATATATATATATATATATATATATATATATATATATATATATATATATATATATATATATATATATATACTTAACCAATAATCCAAAAAAAATAGCATAAAAATAACTTTACTAATAAACTAATGTGGCAGTATGTTTTTTTGTATTACCTGTACCACCTTGGTGTTAAAGCACCTGAAATCTCACTGCACAGTCGTGGTCATAAATAATCATCCATCTATTCAACTACATTTAATGGATGGATGAATGATTATATCAACAACTGTACACATTACTAAACTAACGTGGACCCTCTATATTACAAGAAATTCATTAGTGTATAAAAACATCCTTAACCATTAACAAAAAATTATTTCACTAATAAATTAATGAGTCAGTACTTTTTCTTTTACTCTCTCCACTGAAGGTCTGCAAAAGTACTGATTATTGATAATACTTTTGGATGAACAGGTGTGTGATGGCCACGATTTTTTTTTCTTTTCTGACTTGTTTCCTCTGTCTGGGTTGATGCCAACTAAACATCTGTAATATAAACACTTGGTTTTACACACATTCAATTTTTTTTTTTTTTCACACATACAAAAAACATCCACTCATACTCACACCTTTCGGCATCTCAAGGTGAGCTGGCACTCTACTGTATTATCAGACATTTGGCTTTGGCAACAGTAAACCATCTCTGTTGTATTTCTCTCACCCTCCCATGAGTTCATTCCAACTTGCTTTAAACATACAGTAATCCCTCCAATATCTGACGTAATAGAGCCATAGGCAGGTCCGGATACTGGTCCTGTCCGGATATTGGGCCCCAGCTTATGGACTTGTACTTATGGACCCTAACTCAGAGAAACACCTATACAACTCCCTCTGGACATGCATAGCACATATTTAAGACCCAAAGTACACCAATAAAGCACATAAATGACTGAAATAAATGCAAAAGAAGCATAAAATGAGGGTTTAGAAGTAGGTTCATACAATATTAAACATTCTGGTTACTGGCTCCTGGACTGGTACTTATGGACCCTAACCTAGCCTAACTCAGCAAAACACCTTCCTACTGCACATGCATAGCTCCTAACACCCTATTCACACCAATAAAGGACATTAAAGAGTGAAATGAGGTGTTTGAGGTAAGTATAGTATGGAAAAAAGTACAGTATGAAACATTCTGCCTACTTACAGCAAGTCCATGTCCACCTCGATGAATAACGGCCTCCTCTCGGACTCTGACAGTAAGAAGGATTTCCTGGAGCACTTCCAGAACACTGTTCATGAAGTCTTGCACTGAACTTAGTCAATCGCACTCAGAAGTCGTTCTCTTCACAGTGCGCACTCTTGTCTAACTAATGCTCCATTGTAACTTACTAAGTGTTGCACTCTGCACTTTAACTTTTCCCATTCTTCTAATAATTTTCTAAAGCAAAAACAAACAAGTCTATTTACATTAAATTTTGTTCCAAATTAGTCTTTTCACTCACAGCTGTAAATCCTTAACACAACACACTGTTTCTTTTCACTGCACAACAGTGTAAATTCCTGTGTGGTCTAGTGGAGAAGTTCTTGCTGTTTATTCACTGTCAGAGTCCGAGAGTATCACTGGCAGGTGACCTAGGGGTGCGTCGCTGGGTTGTGGTGATGGTGTACCCACTGCAGACGACTGTGAAGGCAGACGCAAACTCACGTCGAGCGGTGACTCCACCGTGGCTGATGTGCTGGGCTGTGGCTCGGAGCATGAGGGCCTGTCTTGGGGAGGCAATGGAGTGGAGCCAGGGCTGGGCACAGCGGGGGTCACGGGCCTGAAAATCTGTCAATGGTTGATTGGCGCAATAACCGATGATTCTGACGATTGATGATGCGCTGCCTAAAAGCACGCACTTCCTCCCCAAGTCCCAAGGGCCCCATCTCCCTGTCGCAGTACGGGTGTTCCAGGTAGTCTAGGACGAACTCTAGGTGTTCCCGGAGTGAGCTCAGCTTGGGGATGGCTGGAGTAGTGTCCTGCTGAGAGGAGTCCGCATCATCGTCGCCTTCCTCGTCGGAATCTTCAAGCTCGGTACTGACACCTGCAACTGAAGACGCAATCTCAATATCAGACAATGTCTGATACCCAGGATCGCCCTCGTCGTCATCCAACCACTCACGAACATCGTCCACATCAACATCGTCGCCGTGCGTACGTAGCCGTGCATGGAAGTCATCCACGTCAAACCCTAGAAAATCGTACTCCACATCCGTTCCGAGAAGCAGACGAGACCAACCATTTTCCAGAGTCTTCACAGAGACTTCCTTCCATGCACTAGCCCAGTTGTACAGTGCAGACTTGATGTAGCGGTGAAGGTTTTCCAAAGTCGGCTGGCCTCGTGTGTCCCGTCCCTCCCTGCACTCGTCCTCGTCCTTGAGAACAACCATCACCTCGTCCAGGAACTTCCGTCGGTATAGGTGCTTTGTTGCCACGATCACTCCTTGGTCCATTGGTTGGATGAGAGCAGTCGTATTAGGTGGCAGAAACATGCACCTAATCCGGCCATTCTCAGCCACCAAGTCCTTGTCGCATGGGTGGGCAGGTGCACTGTCGAGGAGAAGGAGGGCCTTTACCTGGTCGCGTGGGATTCCCAGTGTCTCCGTTTGGTAATTGATGACCTCCTTGACGAAGTGGCGGTGGAACCAGTCTTTGAAGATCACAGCTATAAACCATGCCTTCAAAGAATGGTACCAGACGACAGGAAGGACATCCATCATCCCACGAAGACACCGAGGCTGCTTTGCACAGCCAACAACAACGGGCTTAAGCTGGTGCATGCCGTTAGCATTGGCACAACACAAAGCAGATATCCGTTCCTTGGAGAGCCTGCGGCCAGGTACACACTTCTCTGTCTCCTCGGCTAGAGTGTTTGTTGGCAAAGAGCGATAGAATAGACCAGTTTCGTCAGCATTGTAGACTTGACCGAGAGTGAGGCCCTTCCTGACGATCAAGCCCTTCACCTTGTGCCGAAACTCGTCAACTCCATCCTCTTTAGCGTCCAAAGCTTCGCCATGAGCTTTACGGTTGGTAAGGCCATGCCGTAACTTGAACGCAAAGAGCCAACCCTCGGATGCCTTGAAGCCTAGGGTGTCGTGAAGCCTGGCGAACTTCTCAGCAGCAGCCTTCAGCTCCGTTCCACGTACCAACACACCAGCAGCACGTTGCTGTCGATACCAAATCAACGTGGAGCGGTCAATTTCAGCAAACTTGGGAGTAAACATCACCTTCCTCTCCACGTTGCGTTTGCTTCTCGACGAGAAGTCAGCCGTGCACTGCATGAGTTTGTCTCGGGATCTCTTAATATCGAACAAAGTAGATCGGGCCAGGTTGAACTCGCAGAGGATGCGGGAAGAAGACCACCCCGCATCTAATTTTTCCAATATCTCCCGTTTCTTCTCCAGAGTCAACACCATTCTCTTCCTTTTCTCAGGTGGCAGGGCCATCATCACACACACTAAGAGGAGGCCCGAGAGCAGCAGGAGTGCCTGTAGCAGGTAAGGCACCACCACAAAAGCGAGTACGTGGGCAGCCATAATGACAAGCGTGCACTCGCGGCGAGAGACAGGCCTGCAGTCCTGAGGGACCCGGGTTCAAATCCCGCTGAGGCAGGGAACAGTGTAAGGATTTGAATTTCATAAAAATCAGACTTTACTGATCTACCAGAATGCCCGCCGACATGTCGTAAAAATACCCCCGCTAACATCAATACACGAGTCCTGTATGAGACAGCCCTAGCATGTATTCAGTATGGACGGTGGGTGTTAGCGCCGAAGTGGTGACATGTAGAGGTGTGCGGTACGTAGGAGGACTACTGGGCCTTGAAAGCAGGCTGTGAAGCCTATGCCCAGAGTCGGTCACATAAAAAAAAAAAAAAAAAAAAAAAAAAAAAGTGGGGAGGATGCAGCGGCGTTCTATCAGACGTCGGAGGAATGACGCGCCACAACAATGCGCACGCGGCAAGTTCAAATTACGGGTGGGAAAAATTCATTTTTTTTTTTTTTTTTTTGCGGTTTTCGGACCATTTTGGGAATGTTGGATCCTGGGACGATTATGTCCGGTTAGTGGGGATGTTCGGATATTGGGCGTTCGGATATTAGAGGGATTACTGTATATGATTGACTAGCAAAAGTACCCGGCTTCGCTCGGGTGATACATAGGACTCTCTGTCTCTCTCGGGTGATACATAGGACTCTTTCTCGCGGGTGATACATAGGACTCTCTCTCGCGGGTGATACATAGGACTCTCTCTCTCTCTATCTCTCTCTCTCTTTCTCTCTCTCTCTCTAACACACAAAGTGCCTAAACAATGTGTTCGTGCCTACACTGAAAGATACGCTTGAAAGTTGGCACGTGACTGCATAGAAAAGTTTGATACGCTGAAAGATAATTTTGTTCTCACGGGACATTGATTGTTTTCAGTCACCTCGCTGTTTTGAAAAAAGAAATCAATTTTAAAACCTGGTAAAAACCTCAGCAGGAACCTGCTGATTCAAAATCTGCCCTTAGTTTTGCTCTGGGATCAACCATTCAGAACTGATGCCCGGACACACACATGCACACACACACAGACAACTCTACTTTATATATACAGTATACATATATTGCTATATACATATATATTGCTAAATATGACCAAGACTGAAAAGCAACAAAGGCATAGTATTAACTTAGTAGTCTACTTGTAACTTCAGCAATTAGACGTTTCACCATAGCCTGTTTCCGAAATCTGCCGCTAGGTTCGCCTATGTCGGCAAGCTCTGATGCGGGTTTGGCTGTAAAAAAGTAGCCAGTGCATAATTTGTGCCTAATTTTGACAAAAGGTAAAACACCCTAAAATATATTTTACCAATCAAATTACTCAGTTGGCATGATATGCATTCATTCATTCATTGCCAGAAGCCATGTATCCCAAACGGGGTGGCCAAGGGTTTAGAGTTGTTGTTTTTACAGGGAGGGGCACTAATCCTCCACCAACCCCACTTGACACGTAGGGATGCCAACAGCATCTGGTGTTCCCAGGCGGTCACCCATCCAAGTACTAACCAGACCCAACGTTGCTTTGCTACAAAGAAATTACAATGTGAGAGCATTTGGCTTCTATATTAATATGATATGAGTATAATTTTGTAAACCCAGCTTTCGTCAGTTTACTCACATCTGTAAGTATGACATAGAGACAAAACCTAAGCAACTGTACTAGACCCATCCATAAAGCAAGGTAACTGGGATTAAAATATGTTTCATTCATTAGTATCCACAAAAAAGAAAATAGATATGAAACTTCAGATGCGGCAGCACCTACCCATATGCTGCCCTGCCTGACGTATAACTTTTCAGTACAATACCTAGCTAAACCTGTTGGATGTCGGACCATCTACGAAACATGACGAAATTAGTGTGTACTCCATCACACAGTTTAGGTATGTTTACACTTCAACTCCTCCTCGTGCTTTGCTGTGTTTTTAGTGTCGTACAGCGGTGCCGTTTGTTTTGATACATATGGCTGATGCACTAACAAAGAAATCGTTAAGTACACTATTTTCAGTGGAACAGCTTACATCTTTAAAGCATGCTAAAAAACACATATCAGAACTCCTAATAGTAATCCCCTTTTATTAATTGTACACGATTTATTAAAATGTATGTAAATAAACAGCACACTATTTTAGTCCCCAAGCTAAGATAGACTAAGATTCTCTGAAAGCCTGGTTATTCTCTCTTTACAGGTATGTATTTGCAGTTGATTGAAGAGAAAAAATAGATTCCTATGAGGAGCAACATCATTTTTAACTTTGTATTAGGTACTATATTGCATGTCTTTAACAAAGTCCGCAAAAATAGTTAATTGAGGCTGGGCGACGCTAGACCACCTGGTGGCGTACCTCTGAACCAGGCCTGTCGAAGCATCTAATTGAAAAGGCATACTGGAAATGTTCTACCTACAATATATACTATCACTTAAACACATAACTCTGAATAAACTCAAGCGTGGCATCAGCTTCAGTAGGGTAGCGAATATTGAAAACGTAATATGAAGCATAAAGCATCGCCAACTGTAAAGTTTGTAATATGGTTGTTGACAATGATGCCATCAATACCGAGCATTAAAGTTTCTGCCATCAGCAAGGAATCACCTAAAATAAACAACTAGGATTAGAGCAGTCTATTTGAGCATGGATGCTTAACCCCTTCAATTTGGGGAGATACACTATTTGTCTTTTTTATCTGTCTTCTTAGTATTTTACTCTTGATTATCATATTAGTTTTAGGGAGAGCTCTGTTCCTGAAGTGAAGGAGTTTAAAATTTCTGTTACTTGCTTTAGAAGTTTAGAATTTCAAGGCAGTAGGGTATGCATAAATTTAAATTAGTATGTATAGTTGTAGCTGTGTGTTTGTGTTTGTGTGTATGTTGTGGGCAGCTGAAACATTTTTCTTTTTGGTGGGGAAAAAAAAAAAAAAAGTACAGGCAAACATAGTTGATACCATATCAATCTATTGGTTTCAGGGGTCTTTGGATGAACATCTGGAGGAAGGGTTATGTATGTCCAGGTGATTGCAACCCACATTTGACCCATGGATCCAAAGGGTTCACTACACTATCACTGTTATCTGCATACAGTATTCAAAGAGAGAACACTCACCCACAGTCACAAAGAGAGAACACTCACTCACATCATACCTATAATGGTCCTCAGTAATGATGCTTTGGCAACACCATTTGGGCCCTGCCACATCACATGTACAACTGTGCATTGCCCCATCATATACAGACACTGAAAAAAATATTAATTACTTACCAACAGCTATCAAGCATGGAGTCTTCTGAAGTTGACCCTCCAACTTTGACTCCACGAATGTTGCCTGTAAATAAGAAATACAAAAAAAATGTAAGTTTGTGCACCATGAATATACTATTCTATATATTTTATTGAACATGATGTGCAGTATTTTTGCATCTACCTACAGATGACAAATACATAAAAGTTAAATCGACAGTAAACAAATACACTACTGGATAACTCACAGGGACAAACAGACACAGAGACATGGACAGCAGCACAACAGTTATCCTGTAATGAGTAACATTATATACTTAGTAATATTTTCAAATTCTGTTGATTATGAATGTTATTTTTCACATTAAGCATAGCCTAGTGTCTATGTTTATCATGACTTTATAGGCATACAGTAATGAAAGTCAGAATCAAAACATACCTTCACTACTTGATACACAGAGTTTTCATTGTCTTTGAAGTGAGTGATCAAGGAGGAGATGATGGCTGGAACTTCTGGGGTCCTGTTTCCTAATGTGATTTTTGCCTCAAGCATCTCGTCATTTATCTTCCTTATCTTTTGGTTTTGCTCTCCTTTCATCCATTTTAAAATGTGCTCACTGTTTTTCATCAGATTTTCTTCAGTTTTCTTTTGGATCTTAATGCCTGTGAGCACTTCAAAATGGGTGAACATACCACATGATTCAAAAAGAAATGGCCACTCACTTTGTAAATCAGTCATACTTTGATCAGTTTCTAGAATGTCCTTCCTCTGCAATATGAATGTTTCTGTCATTAACTGCCCAACGTCTTCTGATACATTATATAGATATTTTTCTTTTAAAAGATTCTTCTTTTCTTGAAGACTTTCTGCAGATTCTCCAGCTGGGTAGGTGGTGGGCAGGTAGTTTAAACACCCATAGTCATCTTTTCGTTTCTTTGTTACCACACCACTTTCATCTGAATCCTCTCTTTTACGCTTAACAGACATAGGTACTTCACTGGATTTTCTGTTAACATTTTCAAAACGCAGAATAAGCTGTTTCAGCAGACTATCATAACCTGTTCCCACTATGTTACCCTCAATTTCATCTTGAAAACTATTAGGGTATATTTTAATGATTTTTTGGGCAACACATGACAGAGCTTTTTTACCTGGTTTCAGTGTAATGTTGGATAAATCTGAAACAATAACTCTAATCATTTCTCTCCTGGCCTTTGGTGGAGGTCGCAAACCCTTTTGCTAAAATGACAGCATATCCTTCTGTGGAAGTTTAGTCCAAGGAACTTCATACTCTTCAGCCCAAGTAGGGCTCATATTTGATGGTGATGGTGTGTATGTGTGGACTGCTTGCTCATCTTGAATATTATTTGTTAACTTTCCAGAATCTTGTTTTTCTGGGAAAAAATATATATATATATATATATATATATATATATATATATATATATATATATCTATGTTCTATAAGTGAAGGGGGGCTGTGACAAAGTACCAGTTCCCACAAGTTGTTTTCTCAGAAATGTTGCATGTTGTTAGCCAAGCCCGAAGTATGTCTGAACACTGAGTGGCATCCCGGGGTAAACATTTTAAGTGGGGATTTAGGGGGGCAATACTGTACGTATATATGAGGAATTGAAGTGAGTGAAATTGTAGGGAGAGGTCCAGAGAGTAATGATTAATGCACACACACACACACACACACACACACACACACACACACACACACACACACACACACACACACACACACACACACACACACACACACACACACACACTTGTATCCGTGTATCTGTTACGGTCATTTTGAGGAACTAAGTCATTCTGCAAAATGCCCGGTCATTTGAAAAGTTACCAACACAGTGGTCCGTTCTAACCTAACCCTACCTGACCATAACTGTGCTCCTTTTGCAAAATGCCCAATATTTAGTCATTTTGCAAACAGTTATGGTCAGGTTAAGTTAGAACTGACCACTGTTTTGGTCACTTCTAAAAGTGATCGGGCAGTTTGCAAAATGACTAGTTCCTCAAAATGACCATACGATATGTATGTACCTATGTACCCCTTGTATGACATTCCAATATACATTCTTGTACCTAAATATAGCCCAATGTATAACATTCCAATAGAACCTTCTGGACTACAGTAACCATTTTAACACAGACTGTTACCATAGTGGTGTGGTAACAGAGATACTGGTATATTGGTGGAGATGCAACATAAGAAAGTTTGCTGGTGTGGGCTGGAGTAGACTGACTACAAACAGAGTGAATTGGAGTGTTGGGAAAGGCCTTCGTCCTAGATTAGTAATGGGTGGGGATGTTTAATAATGGCAAAATTTAACATCAATTGTAGGACTATTAGGGATAGTCTTATATTTATGTTCTTGTACTGTGAAGCAGTATACAATACATTAATAAAATTTTTATGACTCATTGCAGTCATACTTCAAATACAGTATATAAAATGAACTTACCCTTCTTTAAAGCATCAAGGAGTCTTCTCCTCTGAACAGGCTTCAGCATAGGAAGGTCGTCATACTCAATATATTTGAAATCCTCAGGAGAATTTACCCCAGCTTCATTCAGCAGATGTTCCACCACTTGAGATTGCAAAGGTTGTGGAAGAGTTGGTAGAATCTGCTGAATGATCTCCTGTAGTTCATCCATTGCTGGAATTCAAGGAATTAAAATGAAGTAGCTCTCTGACCTAGTTCAAAGCATACTGTACTTTGGACATTCTTAATTCAACAGATGTAATCCTATTCAGCCTTATATTCAAGCAAGTGACTAGTATTAAGCTGGAGAAAAACAAACACAGAACTGAATTACTGTACAGAATTTAAAAAATTAAACAAGTAACACATGCAAAAAAATTAAGTGCCAGGAAAAATGTTTGTGCTAAAGATAAGTGGCATTGCAGATAAGCTGTAGTCAAGGGTTATGTATTTAATACAATAAACTTTCAGCTAATATTTATATCAGTACACTGTAACAGCCACTATCACTGCAATTCTTTATCACAGCCATTTATGTACAGTACCACTATTGGAAAACTCTCACAGGATAGTGAGGCATCAGTGATTGTTTGAATTATGTTTAATTTTAATAAATCTTCCAAAATAATCATTTAAGGCCCCACGCACATGAGCCACTTTCCAGTGGACGGTGGCTGCCACATTTTCGTGGTGAGAAATAAAACGCACGTGTTTCTATGGAAGCCTGCACACGAGCCAATTTTTAGTGTCAGCCACAAAAAGATGGTGGCCAGGTCCATTTTACCCGCCATGCCACAGTGGCTCACCACTGGTGACCGTTGATGGATGCCATAAATTCAGTGGCGCCGTGGAAAAGTAGCCGTGTGCGGGGTGTCTATTCAGTGGCGCCACGAAAAGTGGCAGCCACCATCCACTGAAAAGTGGCCCGTGTGCGCGTGGCCTAAGGCCCCCCGCACACGGGCGCCACTGAATGGTCACCCCGCACACGGCCACTTTTCCATGGCGCTACTGAATTTACAACATCCATCAACGGTCACCAGTGGCAAGCCACCGTGGCATGGCGGGTAAAATGGACCTGGCCACCAATTTTTTGTGGCTGACACTGAAAATTGGCTTGTGTGCGGGCTTCCATAGAAACACGTGCGTTTTATTTCTCGCCACGAAAATGTGCCAGCCATCATCCACTGAAAAGTGGCCCGTGTGTGCGGGGCCTTAGACTCCAGTACTGTATATGTACAGGTATGTAGGCTATGAAACCAACCTGTGTTGTAGTTTTATGGGATTTTGATTTGAAACCAAGATAACTGTGTCACCACTACTGTCACTGGCATACAGTTCTTCTTCTCTCCAGCCAATTTGTGGTACAGGTACCTCAATTTCCTTAACAGAGAGAAGTTTGTATGGAACTTTTGTGACCAATTTTCTATTAATTTTAACTATTTTTCCTCTTCTAAAATTCATGGCTTCATCTGCAGAAAAAAATGATTTACTATAATAATTTAAGTACAAGTACTGCTACAGTAATTAAATCATGAGGTAGAAGAGTAGGTGAGGGAGAGAAACATGAGTGGAAGGGGTGGGCTGGATCAGGTGATGAGGGAGTGTTGGAACAGGAAGATCTGGAGACTTCTGCTGTGGCCACCCCTTGGGAAAGAGTTCTCGAAGGGAGTGAAGCATCAGAGCTAACGGTATAGATAAATAAAAATGAGCTACCTGAAGGGAGCACATAGGCTGACAAAGTGGGAATGAAAGAGTAATGAGAGTGTATATGACAGGTATGGTATGGGTGTAAGAACAAGGGCATTAAGTGTGTAGTTGAGTAAGTGAATGTGGAGTTGTTGAGTGAGTAAAATGTAATACTCTACATATAATGAGGTGCTTTGGGTGCATAGAGAGAATGCAGATGGGGGACACTGTTCAGATATATACTGTACCTTTATGACACTGAATGTTTTAGTGGAATCATTAGAGATTTCCCTATTTTGTAAGCATTTAAGGGATAATAATCACTTAACATGGTTAATTCTACACATTTATATGCACTAGTAACTGATGCCGATAATGCAGGTATTATATATACATGAAACTTCTCTAACAGTGTAGCTTCTTGTTCCTGAACCAAGAAGTAAACCGTGTTAAGTTGAGAAATGATTATGAATTCAATTTCCCCAAGTAAGAGGCCATGTTCACTTTTTCCAAACACCACAAAGTTACCTTTTCTATAAAGGGTACCCATACAGCTCACTTCCATACAAACATCTGAATCTTCTAAAACCTGAATTGATTGGATAGCAGATTGGATTGCCTGACTGTAGGTATTCAGTGCAATTGGCAAACTTTGTTTGACACAGATATCATCCTGGAAAAATGAAACTGCCTGTTTATATGCCTGCATAAGCTGATGCTTCTCAGCTAGAGTCTTGCAGACATTTATGAAATTTTGAGAATGCTTAATACATTGCTTAAAGTAAGAATGTTTGCTTTCAAATCGCAAAGTCCACACACGGATCAAAGGCCCATATTCTAGAATTAGCCTCGGATAATGTTTCAAGAAATGATGTTTTGGTTTCAGCTTTTCATTTGGAAAATTAGTTTTACGGTCATGAAGGTACTCATCAATTAGTACTGATAAATAAGCTATATCTGACTCTTTAATTTGGGGGCACAAATTAATTCAATGACATCTCGTAGCAGCAAAAACATCTGCCAGTATGGATCACTTGCATTATTAATCCTATCATGCATGATAACAGGTAGTAAGCGAATGAAATTCCAGTTTTGTATGGCCTGGTCCCCTAGTTATTCCCCATTTACATTAATTTGACAAGGTTTGGAGCTAGCATCTGTCCCAATATAATGAAATGTAATTAATCTATGATTTAATTCTTCATAACTAAACCAATGATTCACAGTAATCAAATGCTTAAGAATAATTGCAGCATCACATGTTCCTATGCCTTCAAAAATATCATGAGCTAAACATGGGGGTAAACCTCCATCTGCAACATGAAAATATTTCAAAGAATTGAACATGGAATTAAATTTTTATCCCACAGACACTATTTTTTAATGAATCATTTCTTGAAAGAATTGCAAGGGCTTCATTGTAATTATGGGAACTTCGTTTTGAGCTTACTCTCAAAGGATCACTATGAAAATCTTTTGAATTAATTGTACAGTACCGGCAAAAGTACTCAACTGTACTGAAGTTTTCAGTAAAGCCACCAACTCCATGTGAACCCAAGTTATCACCAGTAATAAAACAGACTGAAGCCTTTATGATTTCACTGTGTACCATAATGCCATTACCCTCCAAGTCTTTCAGATCTTCAACTAATTTACCAAAAATTTTATCATGTCCAAATTGTTTTAAATCTACTTCTTTGCAGAGCATTACTAACAATGTGTTGTCCACAACTGAGCGCTGATGAGGCCTAAAATTAGCAAGAGTAAAGTACACACCTAAAACTTTGTGTTTTTTCTTTCCAGACCCAAGGGGATTGCATACCTCAAAGGCATCCTGGTATAATATTATTCTTAAAGCATTAGGATTTTCATTAAAAAGTTTATTATTCTTAAATGCAGATCCATCTGTAATGTCACTGAAATAATGCATTTTAGATTCAGTACCAGTATTGGTGGTTTGGTTTCCTGACACCTCTGTATTTTTTACTTCTCTCCAAACTGAATCATCACTAAGAAGAGATATTAGTGTCTCTTTGATAGGTATGTACTGAAAGGTACATTCCTTGTTTTCCTTATTCATCCCTAAGATAACTGACTGAGGTTGAACATGCCTGAAATGTTCCTTGAAATATTTAATACGGCAATGTTCTGACCGTAATAACCTTGTGTTGCACTCTAGAAATAAGTCTGAGTTTTGTATGCAGTTGATTATTTCTTTTATTTTCTCATCCTGAATATTTAATTCTATCAAGGAATGAAAACAGGGAAAGCTGCAGGTATGGATGGGTGTGCTGTGGAATGCCTGAAGGGTGGTGGAGTGACTATTGTTGACTGGTTAGTAAGATTGTTGAATGTGTTCTTTAAGAAAGGTATGGTGCCAATTGACTGGGCAAGTGCTTGTGTGGTCCCGTTGTATAAAGGCAAGGGTGATAAGTATGAATGTACTAGCTTTAGGGGTATAAGTCTGTTGAGTGTTGTAGGGAAGGTGTACGGTAGAGTATTAATTATGAGAGTTAGAGAGGGTACAGAGGGAGTGATTGGTGATGAGCAGTGTGGCTTTAGGAGAGGGAGGGGATGCGTTGATCAGGTGTTTGCTGTGAGACAAGTGTGTGAAAAGTATTTAGCGAAAGGCAAGGATGTGTTTTGGGCATTTATGGATTTAGAGAAAGCGTATGATAGAATTGATAGGGAGGCTTTGTGGACTGTTTTAAGATTGTATGGACTTGATGGTAGGTTACTAAAAGAGGTGAAAAGTTTTTATGTAAATAGTAGAGCGTGTGTAAGAGTGGGAAATGCTGTGAGTGATTGGTTTCCCGTGAGAGTGGGGCTGCGACAGGGATGTGTGATGTCGCCTTGGTTGTTTAATATTTACATGGATGGTGTTGTAAGGGAGGTGAATGCAAGAGTTTTAGGTGGAGGTCTGAGTCTGGTGAATGTTGATGGTGAAGAGTGGAATCTGAAGCAGCTGCTGTTTGCAGATGATACTGCACTGGTGACTGATTCAGAGGAGAGATTGAGACAGTTGGTAGAGGAGTTTGGAAGGGTGTGTGAAAGGAGGAAATTGAAAGTAAATGAGAATAAGAGTAAAGTGATGAAGTGTACGAGGTTGATAGATGGTAGGGGGATGAATATAGTTTTGAATGGCGAGTTGCTTGAGGAGGTAGATTGTTTTAAATATCTAGGGTCACATGTTGCTGTGGATGGAAGAATAGATGCAGAAGTGAAGTTTAGAATAAAAGAAGTAGGAAAGGTGCTGGGAGGAATGAAAAAAGTGTTTAAATGTCGTTCGCTTAGAATGGATGTAAAGAGAAGGCTGTATGAGGGTGTTGTGGTACCGACTGCGTTATATGGGGCTGAAACATGGAATACGGGTGTAGCAGAGAGGAAAAGTTTGAATGTAATGGAGATGAGGTGTCTGAGGAGTATGTGTGGAGTGACGCGTATGGATCGGGTGCGAAATGATGAAGTGCGAAGAACTGGAGTTGTTCAGGAGATGGCTGGTAGAGTTGAGCAGAGGGTGTTGCGATGGTTTGGGCATATGGAGAGAATGGATAATGAGCGATTGGTGAAAAAGATAACTAGATCTGATGTGAGAGGTGTAAGGCTGAGAGGAAGACCACGAATAGGATGGATGGACAGTGTGAAGAGAGCGCTGGATGCGAGAGGGATGTCTGTTGGGCAAGGAAGAGTGGCTGTGCGTGACAGAAATAAATGGAGAGAAATTGTGAATGAATAAGTGATGATGCAGCCCTGAGGGGATATTCTCCCGCATTTGGTCTGATCAGCTAGTCAGGTCAGGTGCAGGTAAGGGGATGGGTCTGTTATGATGTGGCAGGGGTAAACCAGTTCTGCTGTTGGGCCCTGCTGCGGATGTCACTGATTGCATTGCGCAGTTGACCCTTGTGCGGAGTGGTGCGGTGAGGATCTGTCCGTTCTCCCCTTTGGGGCTAAGATGCTAATGAATGTGTTTGAATGGATGAGTAAATGGGGAGTGTGTCGTCCTGTCTCGGCTACCTCCCTTTCTTTGGGGGAAGCAGCCTGGGTATATAGATAGAGATAGATAGATCAAGGAACTGTTTAGTTTTCCCATAGAATATGATAATGACATGGAATGAATATTTTGAATTTCTTCTGAAATACTTTGAACAACTGAAGCTGGTAATAAATGTTTTGATTGCAGTTTCAGATAGAAAAGAGCCACATTTTTCTCAAACAATTTCTTTTCTTCGGCAGTCATATTTTCCTGACTGCCATTTTCATTTAAGTCACTATCAGGAATTTCATTTTGTAGTGCATTGGTATCATCAGAATGTTGTGTTTGAGAACTACATGGTCTACACTCCGCAGCCTCTGATGTTTCAGTACTACCAGTACTGGTACCAGTATCTAAATTATGATCCCTATGATATCTACTAATGTGAGAGGAAAAAGAGGACTTTACATTAAATGATTTTGAACACTGCTCAAATGGGCATTTTACAGCTACTTCATCTTTAATATGCTGCTTTAAATGTTTAATAAATTCTTGATATCCCTTGCATATTTGCTGACATAATGGTATTTCACATTTCCACCTTTTATTATCTGAAATTATTAATTAATGAATATCATGACCTTTACACTGATGATTTCTGTACATTTGTGCCTTTAAGCCTGTGTAGGAGTAAAATTTTCTCAGACATTTTCGGACTGGGCACTTAAAAGCCACCTTGTACTCACTAGAATGTAACATACAATGATTGGCATAATGTTTCACTGATCTTGAGACATGACTGCATAAGGGGCAAGAAAATTCAGAATCCATTTTCATTTAAATGTTAATATTTAAGATCAATTCATCCTACAAATGTGGTAGTTGGTGTTGGGAAGGCCTAAGCCAAATATCTCTTCAACTATTCACTTCTACTGGCCTTTTCAAGCATCAGTCACTGCCTACATATTACTCATTGCATATTAAATAGGCACAATTAACCTTAATGCTACAAAATAGGGACAATGATAAAGCCGTGAGTGTTGGGAAAGCAGGTGAAAGTCTTCTTCTTCTTCTTCTTGTGGGTTTAAGGGCCAATGCCCTGCCAATGCAAACTGCTTAGGGCCTCACATTATATGCGGGAGAGCTGTCTAGATTTTTGGATAAAGTCAGACATGCACCTCATAACCCATTCTCGTAACCGAGGGTCCCTGATACCGCCTCCCAGGAGTGTGTGGAGAGACAAACTGAGAACTCCCAGAGATGCCAAACGTTCCCGCAAAAGGGTGCGAAGCGAGTGGAACCTAGGACACCGTAACATGAAATGTTCTATGGTTTCTTCAACCTGAGGACACCACTGGCACCATGGATGCTCTATCATACCCAAATGGTACAGGTGGCTTGCAAGGCCTGTGTGGCCCAACCGTAACCTGGTGATGGCTACATCAATGTCTCTGCAGGGATGGCGTACCCAAGGGTGTTCAAAGGAGTCAGAGCAAAAACGCCCCAAGTGGGAGGCAGGTAGGGTGGTTGCTAGGTGCGCATTCCAGTGTGATATGCAGGCGCTGCGTGCAAGTTTAGGGAATGTGGCACTATCTGGCATCACATGGACCAGTGTACTGTATGTCAGTGCTCGCTTTGCTGCTACATCTACTATTTCGTTGCCACGGATGCCCACATGTGAGGGAATCCACCGAAGGTGGAGGTACCAGGGAGGAGTAACGAGGAAAAGGAGGTGTTCCATAATAGCATGGACAGTCTTGACATGAGTCACTGGGCGATCCGAGAGAAGGAGGGTAAGTGCAGACTGTGAGTCGGTGTATAAGACTACCGATTGAGGCTGGAAGAAAGTCCGGATAAATTCAAGGGCCTGGAGGATGGCTATGAGTTCTGCGGTTAGGACATCGTACCGCCCGTGAACGACCAAGTTTGGCGTATGGAAAGATCTTCAAAATAAGCCGCTGAGGCGAAAGAAGATGGAGGGGAGTGAGACCCATCCGTGTAAATTCTCAGGAAGTCCTTATAAACTGAGGACTCCAAGCTGTAAAAGATCTGCTGTGCCAAGACTGCATCTGTCGACTTCGAGAATGGTACTGGGAAGTAGGAGGAGACATATGGAGACAAATCCTTCCAAGGGGGCACTGGGGAGAGAGGGGCCACTGGGGCAGGCCTGGGCAGATCGAGAGACAGGGTGTGGCAGGCTCGGATGCTGCGGATAATGTACGTTACCTCACTCGCGGCCAAGTTGGGAGCTGACGAAGGACTGTGGAGAGGTGATAAAGGGAGGAGACCGGATGGCTGGAGGGAAGGGCCGAAATACGGTGAAGCAGCCGACAGTCCAGTTCCATGCGGTAGACGGAAAGGGGCATCACCCCTGACTCTGCATGAAGCGAAATAATTGGGGTGGACTTGAAGGCACCTAGGGCAATGCGAAGTGCCGTGTTCTGGACAACATCCAACTTCTTTAGGTGGGTCCGGGCAGCTGATCCATAAAGGGTGGTGCCGTAAGTGATCTTACTGCGGATGAAGGCCAGATATAGTCTGAGAAGAGTGTTTCGATCAGCACCCCAGCGAGGTCCTGTGACACACTTCATGATGTCCAGGCGCCTAAGGCATGCCGATTGAAGATGGTCAATATGGGGGGCCCAGGTGAGACGGGGACTGTCCAAATGGAGGCCCAGAAACTTGTGCCGAGTCCGGAGGGTGAGAGGTTCTCCAGCTAGCTGAATCGACGGCATGGAGGGGAGCCTCCTTTGGCCAAAGTACATAAGAGCACTCTTGGGTGCATTGACTGTTAGCCCCCAATCTGCGGCCCAAGTGGCAAAGGCATCCACAGCCTGTTGGAGGCGATGTTGGGCCTCCCATAGGGAGGCAGCACTGCAGAGGATTGAGACATCATTTGCATAGACTAAGGTGGATACTCCAGGAGGATGAGGGAGGTCATACATCAGGACATTGAAAAGTAAGGGACTGAGGCATGATCCCTGTGGCACTCCTTGCCTGACTGGGGTAGGGGAAGAGTATGTACCCCCAAGGGAAACACGAAAGGATCGCTCCTCCAAAAAACTTTGCGCCCAGGCCAGTGCAGAGCCTGTGATGCCAAGACGGCACAACTTGTACAGTATCCCATCATGGGAGGCAGAATCAAAAGCCCCCTGGAGATCCACGAAGGCACCCAGGAGTATCTTCTTATGACAGGATGCCTGGTGGACATGATGGTCAAACTGGAGGAAGATGTCAGATGTCCCTCTCCCTGGGCGGAATCCACATTGTACATCAGACATGCGGCTATTGTGCTCCAGCCACCAGGAGAACCGACGGCACACCATCCTCTCAAGCACCTTCCCGATATTGGAGAGCAATACAATTGGTCTGTAAGAAGCCGGAGAAGAGGGGTCCCTCCCCGACTTGGGGAAGGGCAGGAGGTGGGAGGTTTTCCAGTGAGATGGGAATATCCCTGATGCCCAGCTGTTATTAAAGATGTCTAAGAGTGCCATTTGAAGGCGGACAGGGAGATGAATCAGAAATTCATCAGGTACTAAATCTGGCCCACGTGCCTTCTTTGGTAGTAGGGTCCGCAGAGCAGAGGAGAGCTCTGCCTGGGTAAAAGGAGAGGCTAAGCCTGCTGGGGGGAGGAGGAGATGCCTGCCTGAGTGACCCTGAGTAGGTGTTGAAGATTTGGAAGTGGAGCTGGGGAGCCAAGTCTAGCTCCAAAGAAGGCAGCCAGTAAGGTAGCCTTGTCTTGGAGGCCTACCAGAAGATTACCCTCCTTTACCAGAGGATACGAAAGGGTGGTAGGGTGACACTTCATTGCCCGAATAAAGGACCAGGTCCGGGATGGTGAGCTTGAGAATGACAGGGTTGAGCAGAAAGCAGACCAGGCAGCACGGCGAGCTCGAGTGAGAGTCCGCTTGCATTTTGCATCCCTACGGCGGTGAGTGTCTCGGTGGCTAGGGCAGGGACATCTCCGCCAGACGTTCCAGGAAGACCTCCTAGCCCGGACAACCCTGGTGCAGTCCTCTGTCCACCAAGGAACCGTGGCAGTGCCTCGGGGATGTGTTGAGGACCTGCGGAAGGTCGCCTTACCTGCTGCGATCACAGAGGACGTAAAGTCCATCACGCGATCATGTGTAGGTCCTCCAGGCAGAGGCCCAGTGTTATCAAGGGTCGCCATAAAGGAGGACCAGGACCCTCGTGTGAGGATCCAATGTGGATGAGGTGGAGCAGAGCAGGGTGGGGAGAGATTGGGGACATCTAGGATAACTGGAAGGTGGTCAGACCCCAAATATGGGCCAGCCCAGATGGTTGAGCCTCCAAAAACAGGATCCCCCAAATATAGATCAAGTGTGGAGGGTAGGCTGTAGCCCTAGTGGGGTGAGCAGGGTGAAGCGATCACTTTCTAGCAGAAACTGGAAGAGGGAAGTTCCTGACCTATTTCCAGAACCTCGGGTCAGGAAAGGATCCCAATGGGGGTGTCTGGCGTTAAAATCACCCAAGAGGAGGCAGGGTGAAGGGAGCTGGTCTTGATAGGCCTGGAGTTCTTCCAGGCCTATGTCCTTGCATGGGCTGTAGCAAACCGCCACAGTGATCCATCCCTGCACAAGGGATAGGCGGACCACAAGAACGTCCAACACCCCTCGAGGGGGGCGGGTCAATGGCAGAACCGAGCTAGGCACATCCTCCCTGACTGCGACAGCTAGACCTCCTCCGACACCCTGACGATTAGCTCGGTATACAGTAAAACCCCTGAGCGATAGATGGAGATGTGGAGCTAACCAAGTCTCACATAGACCAATAACATCTGGAACGAGGTCTGCTACTGTGTGTTTGAAATCGGATGTTTTCCGAGGGAGCGATCTGGCATTCCAGAGGAAGAATCTACGTAGAGGTAAAGGAGCCATCACTGAGGGGAGAGTAGAGAGAGAAACTGGGGCAGGAGGCTGACACATATGTCTATAAAGGACTGTCCATTTTTGTACATGGACAGGGCTGTAAGCAGAAGGTCCACAAAGGACCCTGTAGAAAGGGCACCTGTGGGGTTGGCATAAGGGGAAGCGTGGGAGGTTGCCCTTGGTACAGGCTGACGTGGAGGGGCAGAAGATTCACCAGGTGTGGAGCCCGTCTCAGGAGATCTGGGGGAGGTGGCGTAAGATATGTTTGGATCTGAGGCGGGAGTTGTGGCCATTAAAGGGGTGGAACTGGCTGACATTACACCAGGCTGGGTGGAAGGAGCTACTGATTCTTGTGCAGCATGTGGGAAAGAGGTCCGATTTGGGTGGGGACGCTGTTGACGGGGCTTGGGTGGAGGGAGAGGGTGGAGCAGCACTGCTGACTGGGAGGTTGGGTGGGAGGACACGGCAACTGTTCGTTCCACTACACTTGATTCAGTTGGAGAGTCACCACCAGATGTTTCAGGAAGATCTTCCAATGCTGAAAAGCGGTTGCTAACCACTGTTGCGTATGTTAGACCCTCCTGAACAGGCTGGGAAATCCGACTGGGAGCAATATATGTTGTCGAGGGGTTGGAGCTGGGAGGAATACGGCCAGATGGATTAAGGGCACGCAAACGGATGTTGACATCCGACAGGGCTGACAGGTCAGTCCTAGCAGTGTCATGGATGGCAAGTGCCTGCTGGTAGACTGGGCACATGCGGGAGACAACTTGGTGTGCGCCACCGCAGAAGAAGCAGTAGGGGTCATTAGTGCATTGACCACCCGATGGGGATTTGCATGGATGGAACCTGCTGCAACGAGAGCAACGAACTTTATTTTTACATGATATTGTGCCGTGTCCAAACCGATGGCATGTATAGCACCTCAGGATGGGAAAAGTGTAAGTCCCTACAGAGTAACATAAGTGGCCAAATATGACCTGCTCCGGCAGGGGGCCCCTGAATTTAAGCCGTACCACCCTGGCTGCCACTGCTGCCTCACCACCAGGAGGGCGGACCATAAGGCGGGTGACTTCCTCTAGCTGGGAGGAACAGTTGCCAAGGCAGCGAAGATTACTAGCAAGGTCCTCCTCCATGACATCAGGAGCAACAGGCCCTATTTTCCCATATGAGAACTCGCCACTGGAAGGTGAGTGAGCCAACCAACACCTTACTGGCCAGTCCCCCAGCTGGGTGAGGGCCTCTGGTGGTACAGTCATTTTGGCCACATCATCTGCAAAAACACAGAACCTAATAGCTGCTCCTTTACCTAAAACTCTAAGTGATCCCTCTATACAGTACTTACCCCATGAAGATTTGTTGATGGCATCCGACAACCTGCGGAGATTCAAAAATACAGGGGTACTGTATTGTCAGCCGACCTTGCTATGTAAACGAAGCTCCTTGGTTCACTGGAGACATCACCAACTGGGGCGGAAGGCCGTATCCACTTTTCCGGGGCACCTCCCTCGTCACTAGTGGCGGAGGCCATCCTCACCCTCTTACCAGGGGCAACGACTTCTGCAGCGGCAGGAGCGAGGTCCATATGGACGTCCTGTGTGGGGAGGCCGGTCATGGAAGACTCCATGCCTGGCCATTACACTCACTGTTATAACACTGGAACACTGTGGTGTTACTGCGATATACCCAAAATAAGCTGGATGTGACTGTACAGCTGAGATGGGTTAACACCCGAGAGTAAGATGGTCGACAACACGGCCGGGAGGAACACTAGATGTTTGGAGATCTGCTTAAATTTACCAAAATCAGAATCCACATTCTTAGAATTTAACAACTACTCTAACAGATCTTCTTTGATTTTTGCATACTCAACATGGGATTGCTTATCTTGCTTGTAAGTTGTCCTAAATTTTACTCTATAAGCTTCAGGAACAAGCTCATAGGCCTTAAGAATCAAGCTCTTAACTACATCATAATTATCAGATTGATCCTGAGGCAAAGATGCATAAGTTACTTGAGCTTTACCGGTGAGAACAGTTTGAAGGAGTACTGGCCAATTCTGTTTGGGCCAATTAAAACCTGTAGCTACCCTCTCAAACAACTGAAAATACTTTGTTAAATCAGATTCATTAAAAGGAGGGACAAGTTTAACATTTTTAGCCACATCAAAATCATCAGAGCTAGATGATCCAGTTCCACCTTGTTTCATGCGATACTCATGGTCTGCCTGAATCCTAGCAATTTCAACTTGTGCCTCAGCCTCCTTAGAACGGGCCTCCGCCTCCTTAGCCTTAGCCTCCTGCAGGGCTAGCTGTAACTTAGCTAATTCAATCTGCGTTTGCTCATTTGGAGGAGTTACATTAAACAAGCTTTCATTAATCATGTCAACAATTTGATCTTTAGAATGATGAGAGCGAACAGCAATTCCCAATTGTTGAGCAACAAGCTTAAGTTCATTCTTTGTTCTGTTTTCTACATCCAACATTGTTTGCACATTTGACAAAAAATCTCTGGCTTCATCAAGTGTAGTAATAGTAGACATCATGAACAAATCACAACCACAAAATATCAAGCAATATCCTTATGATAATATCCTGAATATCCTGATATGAGGTCGCCAAATTTATGTTACGGAACAGAGAAAGATAACGTACACTTTAAGTGAGAATACTAAGAGTCACTACTGTCCCGTAAAGTTCCAGGTTCAAAACAAAAGAGTTAGGTAAAATTACAAGTTAAAGTTTAATGCTCAAACTAACAACAAAACATTCAGGACTCATAAGGATAATGTAATGGCAAAAAACAGGTTAAATATATGGTTAACTGCAATAGCCTCTATTAACACAAAATTAGCAAGAGTAAATTTATCTAAGTCAGCCCTGATAAAATGAAAATACACCAGGTAATGCTCAGTTAATGCAAGATAAATTATTACAGATACAGACTATTATCAAAAATGACTGACATAAAACCCCACATTAATCACAAACACTTCACTAGGCCTAAGAATTAACCTTATGCTACACAGTACAAGAAAATGTGCAACAACAGTTATACTCAAATTACACACAGCTGCTAGATGTTTGGAGATTTCTTGAGCACTCACAATAATAATATCTGTACAGGGGAGGACAGAGATGTGAACAAAATGAGGAGCAGATCTAAGTGGCAATGATGCAGAGACTGAGCTCATTATATAGGGGCCAGGAGAGCTTGATACAACTTGTAAGAAGGACGCGCAAATGAAGCCATGGGGACAAAAAGCTGAAAATCCCGCTCTGAATAACAGAGAGAACGACTTACTCTACTATAACGGTAGAAGGGGGGGACTGAGGCAGAACACGCTCGTGATCAAACATGCAGCAACTGTGCGTTAAAATTACACAAAGGATGATGAAATCATAGGCTATGTAACAATATATATATATATATATATATATATATATATATATATATATACATGGCCTTAATAACCAGGGGCTTCGGCCCCAATGGTTGATAGGCCGGAAAAAAAAAAAAAAAAAAAAAACTTTCACCTGCTGGGACGCTGCCTAGACCCGGTCGTTGTTGGAAGTGTTCCTCCCGGCCGTGTTGTCGACCATCTTACTCTCGGGTGTTAACCCATCTCAGCTGTACAGTCACATCCAGCTTATTTTGGGTATATCGCAGTAACACCACAGTGTTCCAGTGTTATAACAGTGAGTGTAATGGCCAGGCATGGAGTCTTCCATGACCGGCTTCCCCACACAGGACGTCCATATGGACCTCGCTCCTGCCGCTGCAGAAGTCGTTGCCCCTGGTAAGAGGGTGAGGATGGCCTCCGCCACTAGTGACGAGGGAGGTGCCCCGGAAAAGTGGATACGGCCTTCCGCCCCAGTTGGTGATGTCTCCAGTGAACCAAGGAGCTTCGTTTACATAGCAAGGTCGGCTGACAATACAGTACCCCTGTATTTTTGAATCTCCGCAGGTTGTCGGATGCCATCAACAAATCTTCATGGGGTAAGTACTGTATAGAGGGATCACTTAGAGTTTTAGGTAAAGGAGCAGCTATTAGGTTCTGTGTTTTTGCAGATGATGTGGCCAAAATGACTGTACCACCAGAGGCCCTCACCCAGCTGGGGGACTGGCCAGTAAGGTGTTGGTTGGCTCACTCACCTTCCAGTGGCGAGTTCTCATATGGGAAAATAGGGCCTGTTGCTCCTGATGTCATGGAGGAGGACCTTGCTAGTAATCTTCGCTGCCTTGGCAACTGTTCCTCCCAGCTAGAGGAAGTCACCCGCCTTATGGTCCGCCCTCCTGGTGGTGAGGCAGCAGTGGCAGCCAGGGTGGTACGGCTTAAATTCAGGGGCCCCCTGCCGGAGCAGGTCATATTTGGCCACTTATGTTACTCTGTAGGGACTTACACTTTTCCCATCCTGAGGTGCTATACATGCCATCGGTTTGGACACGGCACAATATCATGTAAAAATAAAGTTCGTTGCTCTCGTTGCAGCAGGTTCCATCCATGCAAATCCCCATCGGGTGGTCAATGCACTAATGACCCCTACTGCTTCTTCTGCGGTGGCGCACACCAAGTTGTCTCCCGCATGTGCCCAGTCTACCAGCAGGCACTTGCCATCCATGACACTGCTAGGACTGACCCGTCAGCCCTGTCGGATGTCAACATCCGTTTGCGTGCCCTTAATCCATCTGGCCGTATTCCTCCCAGCTCCAACCCCTCGACAACATATATTGCTCCCAGTCGGATTTCCCAGCCTGTTCAGGAGGGTCTAACATACGCAACAGTGGTTAGCAACCGCTTTTCAGCATTGGAAGATCTTCCTGAAACATCTGGTGGTGACTCTCCAACTGAATCAAGTGTAGTGGAACGAACAGTTGCCGTGTCCTCCCACCCAACCTCCCAGTCAGCAGTGCTGCTCCACCCTCTCCCTCCACCCAAGCCCCGTCAACAGCGTCCCCACCCAAATCGGACCTCTTTCCCACATGCTGCACAAGAATCAGTAGCTCCTTCCACCCAGCCTGGTGTAATGTCAGCCAGTTCCACCCCTTTAATGGCCACAACTCCCGCCTCAGATCCAAACATATCTTACGCCACCTCCCCCAGATCTCCTGAGACGGGCTCCACACCTGGTGAATCTTCTGCCCCTCCACGTCAGCCTGTACCAAGGGCAACCTCCCACGCTTCCCCTTATGCCAACCCCACAGGTGCCCTTTCTACAGGGTCCTTTGTGGACCTTCTGCTTACAGCCCTGTCCATGTACAAAAATGGACAGTCCTTTATAGACATATGTGTCAGCCTCCTGCCCCAGTTTCTCTCTCTACTCTCCCCTCAGTGATGGCTCCTTTACCTCTACGTAGATTCTTCCTCTGGAATGCCAGATCGCTCCCTCGGAAAACATCCGATTTCAAACACACAGTAGCAGACCTCGTTCCAGATGTTATTGGTCTATGTGAGACTTGGTTAGCTCCACATCTCCATCTATCGCTCAGGGGTTTTACTGTATACCGAGCTAATCGTCAGGGTGTCGGAGGAGGTCTAGCTGTCGCAGTCAGGGAGGATGTGCCTAGCTCGGTTCTGCCATTGACCCGCCCCCCTCGAGGGGTGTTGGACGTTCTTGTGGTCCGCCTATCCCTTGTGCAGGGATGGATCACTGTGGCGGTTTGCTACAGCCCATGCAAGGACATAGGCCTGGAAGAACTCCAGGCCTATCAAGACCAGCTCCCTTCACCCTGCCTCCTCTTGGGTGATTTTAACGCCAGACACCCCCATTGGGATCCTTTCCTGACCCGAGGTTCTGGAAATAGGTCAGGAACTTCCCTCTTCCAGTTTCTGCTAGAAAGTGATCGCTTCACCCTGCTCACCCCACTAGGGCTACAGCCTACCCTCCACACTTGATCTATATTTGGGGATCCTGTTTTTGGAGGCTCAACCATCTGGGCTGGCCCATATTTGGGGTCTGACCACCTTCCAGTTATCCTAGATGTCCCCAATCTCTCCCCACCCTGCTCTGCTCCACCTCATCCACATTGGATCCTCACACGAGGGTCCTGGTCCTCCTTTATGGCGACCCTTGATAACACTGGGCCTCTGCCTGGAGGACCTACACATGATCGCGTGATGGACTTTACGTCCTCTGTGATCGCAGCAGGTAAGGCGACCTTCCGCAGGTCCTCAACACATCCCCGAGGCACTGCCACGGTTCCTTGGTGGACAGAGGACTGCACCAGGGTTGTCCGGGCTAGGAGGTCTTCCTGGAACGTCTGGCGGAGATGTCCCTGCCCTAGCCACCGAGACACTCACCGCCGTAGGGATGCAAAATGCAAGCGGACTCTCACTCGAGCTCGCCGTGCTGCCTGGTCTGCTTTCTGCTCAACCCTGTCATTCTCAAGCTCACCATCCCGGACCTGGTCCTTTATTCGGGCAATGAAGTGTCACCCTACCACCCTTTCGTATCCTCTGGTAAAGGAGGGTAATCTTCTGGTAGGCCTCCAAGACAAGGCTACCTTACTGGCTGCCTTCTTTGGAGCTAGACTTGGCTCCCCAGCTCCACTTCCAAATCTTCAACACCTACTCAGGGTCACTCAGGCAGGCATCTCCTCCTCCCCCCAGCAGGCTTAGCCTCTCCTTTTACCCAGGCAGAGCTCTCCTCTGCTCTGCGGACCCTACTACCAAAGAAGGCACGTGGGCCAGATTTAGTACCTGATGAATTTCTGATTCATCTCCCTGTCCGCCTTCAAATGGCACTCTTAGACATCTTTAATAACAGCTGGGCATCAGGGATATTCCCATCTCACTGGAAAACCTCCCACCTCCTGCCCTTCCCCAAGTCGGGGAGGGACCCCTCTTCTCCGGCTTCTTACAGACCAATTGTATTGCTCTCCAATATCGGGAAGGTGCTTGAGAGGATGGTGTGCCGTCGGTTCTCCTGGTGGCTGGAGCACAATAGCCGCATGTCTGATGTACAATGTGGATTCCGCCCAGGGAGAGGGACATCTGACATCTTCCTCCAGTTTGACCATCATGTCCACCAGGCATCCTGTCATAAGAAGATACTCCTGGGTGCCTTCGTGGATCTCCAGGGGGCTTTTGATTCTGCCTCCCATGATGGGATACTGTACAAGTTGTGCCGTCTTGGCATCACAGGCTCTGCACTGGCCTGGGCGCAAAGTTTTTTGGAGGAGCGATCCTTTCGTGTTTCCCTTGGGGGTACATACTCTTCCCCTACCCCAGTCAGGCAAGGAGTGCCACAGGGATCATGCCTCAGTCCCTTACTTTTCAATGTCCTGATGTATGACCTCCCTCATCCTCCTGGAGTATCCACCTTAGTCTATGCAAATGATGTCTCAATCCTCTGCAGTGCTGCCTCCCTATGGGAGGCCCAACATCGCCTCCAACAGGCTGTGGATGCCTTTGCCACTTGGGCCGCAGATTGGGGGCTAACAGTCAATGCACCCAAGAGTGCTCTTATGTACTTTGGCCAAAGGAGGCTCCCCTCCATGCCGTCGATTCAGCTAGCTGGAGAACCTCTCACCCTCCGGACTCGGCACAAGTTTCTGGGCCTCCATTTGGACAGTCCCCGTCTCACCTGGGCCCCCCATATTGACCATCTTCAATCGGCATGCCTTAGGCGCCTGGACATCATGAAGTGTGTCACAGGACCTCGCTGGGGTGCTGATCGAAACACTCTTCTCAGACTATATCTGGCCTTCATCCGCAGTAAGATCACTTACGGCACCACCCTTTATGGATCAGCTGCCCGGACCCACCTAAAGAAGTTGGATGTTGTCCAGAACACGGCACTTCGCATTGCCCTAGGTGCCTTCAAGTCCACCCCAATTATTTCGCTTCATGCAGAGTCAGGGGTGATGCCCCTTTCCGTCTACCGCATGGAACTGGACTGTCGGCTGCTTCACCGTATTTCGGCCCTTCCCTCCAGCCATCCGGTCTCCTCCCTTTATCACCTCTCCACAGTCCTTCGTCAGCTCCCAACTTGGCCGCGAGTGAGGTAACGTACATTATCCGCAGCATCCGAGCCTGCCACACCCTGTCTCTCGATCTGCCCAGGCCTGCCCCAGTGGCCCCTCTCTCCCCAGTGCCCCCTTGGAAGGATTTGTCTCCATATGTCTCCTCCTACTTCCCAGTACCATTCTCGAAGTCGACAGATGCAGTCTTGGCACAGCAGATCTTTTACAGCTTGGAGTCCTCAGTTTATAAGGACTTCCTGAGAATTTACACGGATGGGTCTCACTCCCCTCCATCTTCTTTCGCCTCAGCGGCTTATTTTGAAGATCTTTCCATACGCCAAACTTGGTCGTTCACGGGCGGTACGATGTCCTAACCGCAGAACTCATAGCCATCCTCCAGGCCCTTGAATTTATCCGGACTTTCTTCCAGCCTCAATCGGTAGTCTTATACACCGACTCACAGTCTGCACTTACCCTCCTTCTCTCGGATCGCCCAGTGACTCATGTCAAGACTGTCCATGCTATTATGGAACACCTCCTTTTCCTCGTTACTCCTCCCTGGTACCTCCACCTTCGGTGGATTCCCTCACATGTGGGCATCCGTGGCAACGAAATAGTAGATGTAGCAGCAAAGCGAGCACTGACATACAGTACACTGGTCCATGTGATGCCAGATAGTGCCACATTCCCTAAACTTGCACGCAGCGCCTGCATATCACACTGGAATGCGCACCTAGCAACCACCCTACCTGCCTCCCACTTGGGGCGTTTTTGCTCTGACTCCTTTGAACACCCTTGGGTACGCCATCCCTGCAGAGACATTGATGTAGCCATCACCAGGTTACGGTTGGGCCACACAGGCCTTGCAAGCCACCTGTACCATTTGGGTATGATAGAGCATCCATGGTGCCAGTGGTGTCCTCAGGTTGAAGAAACCATAGAACATTTCATGTTACGGTGTCCTAGGTTCCACTCGCTTCGCACCCTTTTGCGGGAACGTTTGGCATCTCTGGGAGTTCTCAGTTTGTCTCTCCACACACTCCTGGGAGGCGGTATCAGGGACCCTCGGTTACGAGAATGGGTTATGAGGTGCATGTCTGACTTTATCCAAAAATCTAGACAGCTCTCCCGCATATAATGTGAGGCCCTAAGCAGTTTGCATTGGCAGGGCATTGGGCCATTGTACTGGCCGTGGCCCTTAAACCCACAAGAAGAAGAAGAAGAAGACTTTCACCTGCTTTCCCAACACTCACGGCTTTATCATTGTCCCTATTTTGTAGCATTAAGGTTAATTGTGCCTATTTAATATGCAATGAGTAATATGTAGGCAGTGACTGATGCTTGAAAAGGCCAGTAGAAGTGAATAGTTGAAGAGATATTTGGCTTAGGCCTTCCCAACACCAACTACCACATTTGTAGGATGAATTGATCTTAAATATTAACATTTAAATGAAAATGGATTCTGAATTTTCTTGCCCCTTATGCAGTCATGTCTCAAGATCAGTGAAACATTATGCCAATCATTGTATGTTACATTCTAGTGAGTACAAGGTGGCTTTTAAGTGCCCAGTCCGAAAATGTCTGAGAAAATTTTACTCCTACACAGGCTTAAAGGCACAAATGTACAGAAATCATCAGTGTAAAGGTCATGATATTCATTAATTAATAATTTCAGATAATAAAAGGTGGAAATGTGAAATACCATTATGTCAGCAAATATGCAAGGGATATCAAGAATTTATTAAACATTTAAAGCAGCATATTAAAGATGAAGTAGCTGTAAAATGCCCATTTGAGCAGTGTTCAAAATCATTTAATGTAAAGTCCTCTTTTTCCTCTCACATTAGTAGATATCATAGGGATCATAATTTAGATACTGGTACCAGTACTGGTAGTACTGAAACATCAGAGGCTGCGGAGTGTAGACCATGTAGTTCTCAAACACAACATTCTGATGATACCAATGCACTACAAAATGAAATTCCTGATAGTGACTTAAATGAAAATGGCAGTCAGGAAAATATGACTGCCGAAGAAAAGAAATTGTTTGAGAAAAATGTGGCTCTTTTCTATCTGAAACTGCAATCAAAACATTTATTACCAGCTTCAGTTGTTCAAAGTATTTCAGAAGAAATTCAAAATATTCATTCCATGTCATTATCATATTCTATGGGAAAACTAAACAGTTCCTTGATCTATCTATCTCTATCTATATACCCAGGCTGCTTCCCCCAAAGAAAGGGAGGTAGCCGAGACAGGACGACACACTCCCCATTTACTCATCCATTCAAACACATTCATTAGCATCTTAGCCCCAAAGGGGAGAACGGACAGATCCTCACCGCACCACTCCGCACAAGGGTCAACTGCGCAATGCAATCAGTGACATCCGCAGCAGGGCCCAACAGCAGAACTGGTTTACCCCTGCCACATCATAACAGACCCATCCCCTTACCTGCACCTGACCTGACTAGCTGATCAGACCAAATGCGGGAGAATATCCCCTCAGGGCTGCATCATCACTTATTCATTCACAATTTCTCTCCATTTATTTCTGTCACGCACAGCCACTCTTCCTTGCCCAACAGACATCCCTCTCGCATCCAGCGCTCTCTTCACACTGTCCATCCATCCTATTCGTGGTCTTCCTCTCAGCCTTACACCTCTCACATCAGATCTAGTTATCTTTTTCACCAATCGCTCATTATCCATTCTCTCCATATGCCCAAACCATCGCAACACCCTCTGCTCAACTCTACCAGCCATCTCCTGAACAACTCCAGTTCTTCGCACTTCATCATTTCGCACCCGATCCATACGCGTCACTCCACACATACTCCTCAGACACCTCATCTCCATTACATTCAAACTTTTCCTCTCTGCTACACCCGTATTCCATGTTTCAGCCCCATATAACGCAGTCGGTACCACAACACCCTCATACAGCCTTCTCTTTACATCCATTCTAAGCGAACGACATTTAAACACTTTTTTCATTCCTCCCAGCACCTTTCCTACTTCTTTTATTCTAAACTTCACTTCTGCATCTATTCTTCCATCCACAGCAACATGTGACCCTAGATATTTAAAACAATCTACCTCCTCAAGCAACTCGCCATTCAAAACTATATTCATCCCCCTACCATCTATCAACCTCGTACACTTCATCACTTTACTCTTATTCTCATTTACTTTCAATTTCCTCCTTTCACACACCCTTCCAAACTCCTCTACCAACTGTCTCAATCTCTCCTCTGAATCAGTCACCAGTGCAGTATCATCTGCAAACAGCAGCTGCTTCAGATTCCACTCTTCACCATCAACATTCACCAGACTCAGACCTCCACCTAAAACTCTTGCATTCACCTCCCTTACAACACCATCCATGTAAATATTAAACAACCAAGGCGACATCACACATCCCTGTCGCAGCCCCACTCTCACGGGAAACCAATCACTCACAGCATTTCCCACTCTTACACACGCTCTACTATTTACATAAAAACTTTTCACCTCTTTTAGTAACCTACCATCAAGTCCATACAATCTTAAAACAGTCCACAAAGCCTCCCTATCAATTCTATCATACGCTTTCTCTAAATCCATAAATGCCCAAAACACATCCTTGCCTTTCGCTAAATACTTTTCACACACTTGTCTCACAGCAAACACCTGATCAACGCATCCCCTCCCTCTCCTAAAGCCACACTGCTCATCACCAATCACTCCCTCTGTACCCTCTCTAACTCTCATAATTAATACTCTACCGTACACCTTCCCTACAACACTCAACAGACTTATACCCCTAAAGCTAGTACATTCATACTTATCACCCTTGCCTTTATACAACGGGACCACACAAGCACTTGCCCAGTCAATTGGCACCATACCTTTCTTAAAGAACACATTCAACAATCTTACTAACCAGTCAACAATAGTCACTCCACCACCCTTCAGGCATTCCACAGCACACCCATCCATACCTGCAGCTTTCCCTGTTTTCATTCCTTGATAGAATTAAATATTCAGGATGAGAAAATAAAAGAAATAATCAACTGCATACAAAACTCAGACTTATTTCTAGAGTGCAACACAAGGTTATTACGGTCAGAACATTGCCGTATTAAATATTTCAAGGAACATTTCAGGCATGTTCAACCTCAGTCAGTTATCTTAGGGATGAATAAGGAAAACAAGGAATGTACCTTTCAGTACATACCTATCAAAGAGACACTAATATCTCTTCTTAGTGATGATTCAGTTTGGAGAGAAGTAAAAAATACAGAGGTGTCAGGAAACCAAACCACCAATACTGGTACTGAATCTAAAATGCATTATTTCAGTGACATTACAGATGGATCTGCATTTAAGAATAATAAACTTTTTAATGAAAATCCTAATGCTTTAAGAATAATATTATACCAGGATGCCTTTGAGGTATGCAATCCCCTTGGGTCTGGAAAGAAAAAACACAAAGTTTTAGGTGTGTACTTTACTCTTGCTAATTTTAGGCCTCATCAGCGCTCAGTTGTGGACAACACATTGTTAGTAATGCTCTGCAAAGAAGTAGATTTAAAACAATTTGGACATGATAAAATTTTTGGTAAATTAGTTGAAGATCTGAAAGACTTGGAGGGTAATGGCATTATGGTACACAGTGAAATCATAAAGGCTTCAGTCTGTTTTATTACTGGTGATAACTTGGGTTCACATGGAGTTGGTGGCTTTACTGAAAACTTCAGTACAGTTGAGTACTTTTGCCGGTACTGTACAATTAATTCAAAAGATTTTCATAGTGATCCTTTGAGAGTAAGCTCAAAACGAAGTTCCCATAATTACAATGAAGCCCTTGCAATTCTTTCAAGAAATGATTCATTAAAAAATAGTGTCTGTGGGATAAAAATTTAATTCCATGTTCAATTCTTTGAAATATTTTCATGTTGCAGATGGAGGTTTACCCCCATGTTTAGCTCATGATATTTTTGAAGGCATAGGAACATGTGATGCTGCAATTATTCTTAAGCATTTGATTACTGTGAATCATTGGTTTAGTTATGAAGAATTAAATCATAGATTAATTACATTTCATTATATTGGGACAGATGCTAGCTCCAAACCTTGTCAAATTAATGTAAATGGGGAATAACTAGGGGACCAGGCCATACAAAACTGGAATTTCATTCGCTTACTACCTGTTATCATGCATGATAGGATTAATAATGCAAGTGATCCATACTGGCAGATGTTTTTGCTGCTACGAGATGTCATTGAATTAATTTGTGCCCCCAAATTAAAGAGTCAGATATAGCTTATTTATCAGTACTAATTGATGAGTACCTTCATGACCGTAAAACTAATTTTCCAAATGAAAAGCTGAAACCAAAACATCATTTCTTGAAACATTATCCGAGGCTAATTCTAGAATATGGGCCTTTGATCCGTGTGTGGACTTTGCGATTTGAAAGCAAACATTCTTACTTTAAGCAATGTATTAAGCATTCTCAAAATTTCATAAATGTCTGCAAGACTCTAGCTGAGAAGCATCAGCTTATGCAGGCATATAAACAGGCAGTTTCATTTTTCCAGGATGATATCTGTGTCAAACAAAGTTTGCCAATTGCACTGAATACCTACAGTCAGGCAATCCAATCTGCTATCCAATCAATTCAGGTTTTAGAAGATTCAGATGTTTGTATGGAAGTGAGCTGTATGGGTACCCTTTATAGAAAAGGTAACTTTGTGGTGTTTGGAAAAAGTGAACATGGCCTCTTACTTGGGGAAATTGAATTCATAATCATTTCTCAACTTAACACGGTTTACTTCTTGGTTCAGGAACAAGAAGCTACACTGTTAGAGAAGTTTCATGTATATATAATACCTGCATTATCGGCATCAGTTACTAGTGCATATAAATGTGTAGAATTAACCATGTTAAGTGATTATTATCCCTTAAATGCTTACAAAATAGGGAAATCTCTAATGATTCCACTAAAACATTCAGTGTCATAAAGGTACAGTATATATCTGAACAGTGTCCCCCATCTGCATTCTCTCTATGCACCCAAAGCACCTCATTATATGTAGAGTATTACATTTTACTCACTCAACAACTCCACATTCACTTACTCAACTACACACTTAATGCCCTTGTTCTTACACCCATACCATACCTGTCATATACACTCTCATTACTCTTTCATTCCCACTTTGTCAGCCTATGTGCTCCCTTCAGGTAGCTCATTTTTATTTATCTATACCGTTAGCTCTGATGCTTCACTCCCTTCGAGAACTCTTTCCCAAGGGGTGGCCACAGCAGAAGTCTCCAGATCTTCCTGTTCCAACACTCCCTCATCACCTGATCCAGCCCACCCCTTCCACTCATGTTTCTCTCCCTCACCTACTCTTCTACCTCATGATTTAATTACTGTAGCAGTACTTGTACTTAAATTATTATAGTAAATCATTTTTTTCTGCAGATGAAGCCATGAATTTTAGAAGAGGAAAAATAGTTAAAATTAATAGAAAATTGGTCACAAAAGTTCCATACAAACTTCTCTCTGTTAAGGAAATTGAGGTACCTGTACCACAAATTGGCTGGAGAGAAGAAGAACTGTATGCCAGTGACAGTAGTGGTGACACAGTTATCTTGGTTTCAAATCAAAATCCCATAAAACTACAACACAGGTTGGTTTCATAGCCTACATACCTGTACATATACAGTACTGGAGTCTAAGGCCCCGCACACACGGGCCACTTTTCAGTGGATGATGGCTGGCACATTTTCGTGGCGAGAAATAAAACGCACGTGTTTCTATGGAAGCCCGCACACAAGCCAATTTTCAGTGTCAGCCACAAAAAATTGGTGGCCAGGTCCATTTACCCGCCATGCCACGGTGGCTTGCCACTGGTGACCGTTGATGGATGTTGTAAATTCAGTAGCGCCATGGAAAAGTGGCCGTGTGCGGGGTGACCATTCAGTGGCGCCCGTGTGCGGGGGGCCTTAGGCCACGCGCACACGGGCCACTTTTCAGTGGATGGTGGCTGCCACTTTTTCGTGGCGCCACTGAATAGACACCCCGCACACGGCTACTTTTCCACGGCGCCACTGAATTTATGGCATCCATCAACGGTCACCAGTGGTGAGCCACTGTGGCATGGCGGGTAAAATGGACCTGGCCACCATCTTTTGGTGGCTGACACTAAAAATTGGCTCGTGTGCAGGCTTCCATAGAAACACGTGCGTTTTATTTCTCACCACGAAAATGTGGCAGCCACCGTCCACTGGAAAGTGGCTCATGTGCGTGGGGCCTTAAATGATTATTTTGGAAGATTTATTAAAATTAAACATAATTCAAACAATCACTGATGCCTCACTATCCTGTGAGAGTTTTCCAATAGTGGTACTGTACATAAATGGCTGTGATAAAAAGAATTGCAGTGATAGTGGCTGTTACAGTGTACTGATATAAATATTAGCTGAAAGTTTATTGTATTAAATACATAACCCTTGACTACAGCTTATCTGCAATGCCACTTATCTTTAGCACAAACATTTTTCCTGGCACTTAATTATTAATGTGTTACTTGTTTAATTTTTTAAATTCTGTACAGTAATTCAGTTCTGTGTTTGTTTTTCTCCAGCTTAATACTAGTCACTTGCTTGAATATAAGGCTGAATAGGATTACATCTGTTGAATTAAGAATGTCCAAAGTACAGTATGCTTTGAACTAGGTCAGAGAGCTACTTCATTTTAATTCCTTGAATTCCAGCAATGGATGAACTACAGGAGATCATTCAGCAGATTCTACCAACTCTTCCACAACCTTTGCAATCTCAAGTGGTGGAACATCTGCTGAATGAAGCTGGGGTAAATTCTCCTGAGGATTTCAAATATATTGAGTATGACGACCTTCCTATGCTGAAGCCTGTTCAGAGGAGAAGACTCCTTGATGCTTTAAAGAAGGGTAAGTTCATTTTATATACTGTATTTGAAGTATGACTGCAATGAGTCATAAAAATTTTATTAATGTATTGTATACTGCTTCACAGTACAAGAACATAAATATAAGACTATCCCTAATAGTCCTACAATTGATGTTAAATTTTGCCATTATTAAACATCCCCACCCATTACTAATCTAGGACGAAGGCCTTTCCCAACACTCCAATTCACTCTGTTTGTAGTCAGTCTACTCCAGCCCACACCAGCAAACTTTCTTATGTTGCATCTCCACCAATATACCAGTATCTCTGTTACCACACCACTATGGTAACAGTCTGTGTTAAAATGGTTACTGTAGTCCAGAAGGTTCTATTGGAATGTTATACATTGGGCTATATTTAGGTACAAGAATGTATATTGGAATGTCATACAAGGGGTACATAGGTACATACATATCGTATGGTCATTTTGAGGAACTAGTCATTTTGCAAACTGCCGATCACTTTTAGAAGTGACCAAAACAGTGGTCAGTTCTAACTTAACCTGACCATAACTGTTTGCAAAATGACTAAATATTGGGCATTTTGCAAAAGGAGCACAGTTATGGTCAGGTAGGGTTAGGTTAGAACGGACCACTGTGTTGGTAACTTTTCAAATGACCGGGCATTTTGCAGAATGACTTAGTTCCTCAAAATGACCGTAACAGATACACGGATACAAGTGTGTGTGTGTGTGTGTGTGTGTGTGTGTGTGTGTGTGTGTGTGTGTGTGTGTGTGTGTGTGTGTGTGTGTGTGTGTGTGTGTGTGTGTGTGTGTGTGTGTGCATTAATCATTACTCTCTGGACCTCTCCCTACAATTTCACTCACTTCAATTCCTCATATATACGTACAGTATTGCCCCCCTAAATCCCCACTTAAAATGTTTACCCCAGGATGCCACTCAGTGTTCAGACATACTTCGGGCTTGGCTAACAACATGCAACATTTCTGAGAAAACAACTTGTGGGAACTGTTACTTTGTCACTGCCCCAATTCACTTATATAACATAGATATATATATATATATATATATATATATATATATATATATATTTTTCCCAGAAAAACAAGATTCTGGAAAGTTAACAAATAATATTCAAGATGAGCAAGCAGTCCACACATACACACCATCACCATCAAATATGAGCCCTACTTGGGCTGAAGAGTATGAAGTTCCTTGGACTAAACTTCCACAGAAGGATATGCTGTCATTTTAGCAAAAGGCTTCAGCCCAAGTAGGGCTCATATTTGATGGTGATGGTGTGTATGTGTGGACTGCTTGCTCATCTTGAATATTATTTGTTAACTTTCCAGAATCTTGTTTTTCTGGGAAAAATATATATATATATATATATATATATATATATATCTATGTTCTATAAGTGAAGGGGGGCTGTGACAAAGTACCAGTTCCCACAAGTTGTTTTCTCAGAAATGTTGCATGTTGTTAGCCAAGCCCGAAGTATGTCTGAACACTGAGTGGCATCCCGGGGTAAACATTTTAAGTGGGGATTTAGGGGGGCAATACTGTACGTATATATGAGGAATTGAAGTGAGTGAAATTGTAGGGAGAGGTCCAGAGAGTAATGATTAATGCGCACACACACACACACACACACACACACACACACACACACACACACACACACACACACACACACACACACACACACACACACCACACACACACACACACACACACACACACACACACACACACACACACTTGTATCCGTGTATCTGTTACGGTCATTTTGAGGAACTAAGTCATTCTGCAAAATGCCCGGTCATTTGAAAAGTTACCAACACAGTGGTCCGTTCTAACCTAACCCTACCTGACCATAACTGTGCTCCTTTTGCAAAATGCCCAATATTTAGTCATTTTGCAAACAGTTATGGTCAGGTTAAGTTAGAACTGACCACTGTTTTGGTCACTTCTAAAAGTGATCGGGCAGTTTGCAAAATGACTAGTTCCTCAAAATGACCATACGATATGTATGTACCTATGTACCCCTTGTATGACATTCCAATATACATTCTTGTACCTAAATATAGCCCAATGTATAACATTCCAATAGAACCTTCTGGACTACAGTAACCATTTTAACACAGACTGTTACCATAGTGGTGTGGTAACAGAGATACTGGTATATTGGTGGAGATGCAACATAAGAAAGTTTGCTGGTGTGGGCTGGAGTAGACTGACTACAAACAGAGTGAATTGGAGTGTTGGGAAAGGCCTTCGTCCTAGATTAGTAATGGGTGGGGATGTTTAATAATGGCAAAATTTAACATCAATTGTAGGACTATTAGGGATAGTCTTATATTTATGTTCTTGTACTGTGAAGCAGTATACAATACATTAATAAAATTTTTATGACTCATTGCAGTCATACTTCAAATACAGTATATAAAATGAACTTACCCTTCTTTAAAGCATCAAGGAGTCTTCTCCTCTGAACAGGCTTCAGCATAGGAAGGTCGTCATACTCAATATATTTGAAATCCTCAGGAGAATTTACCCCAGCTTCATTCAGCAGATGTTCCACCACTTGAGATTGCAAAGGTTGTGGAAGAGTTGGTAGAATCTGCTGAATGATCTCCTGTAGTTCATCCATTGCTGGAATTCAAGGAATTAAAATGAAGTAGCTCTCTGACCTAGTTCAAAGCATACTGTACTTTGGACATTCTTAATTCAACAGATGTAATCCTATTCAGCCTTATATTCAAGCAAGTGACTAGTATTAAGCTGGAGAAAAACAAACACAGAACTGAATTACTGTACAGAATTTAAAAAATTAAACAAGTAACACATGCAAAAAAATTAAGTGCCAGGAAAAATGTTTGTGCTAAAGATAAGTGGCATTGCAGATAAGCTGTAGTCAAGGGTTATGTATTTAATACAATAAACTTTCAGCTAATATTTATATCAGTACACTGTAACAGCCACTATCACTGCAATTCTTTATCACAGCCATTTATGTACAGTACCACTATTGGAAAACTCTCACAGGATAGTGAGGCATCAGTGATTGTTTGAATTATGTTTAATTTTAATAAATCTTCCAAAATAATCATTTAAGGCCCCACGCACATGAGCCACTTTCCAGTGGACGGTGGCTGCCACATTTTCGTGGTGAGAAATAAAACGCACGTGTTTCTATGGAAGCCTGCACACGAGCCAATTTTTAGTGTCAGCCACAAAAAGATGGTGGCCAGGTCCATTTTACCCGCCATGCCACAGTGGCTCACCACTGGTGACCGTTGATGGATGCCATAAATTCAGTGGCGCCGTGGAAAAGTAGCCGTGTGCGGGGTGTCTATTCAGTGGCGCCACGAAAAAGTGGCAGCCACCATCCACTGAAAGTGGCCCCGTGTGCGCGTGGCCTAAGGCCCCCCGCACACGGGCGCCACTGAATGGTCACCCCGCACACGGCCACTTTTCCATGGCGCTACTGAATTTACAACATCCATCAACGGTCACCAGTGGCAAGCCACCGTGGCATGGCGGGTAAAATGGACCTGGCCACCAATTTTTTGTGGCTGACACTGAAAATTGGCTTGTGTGCGGGCTTCCATAGAAACACGTGCGTTTTATTTCTCGCCACGAAAATGTGCCAGCCATCATCCACTGAAAAGTGGCCCGTGTGTGCGGGGCCTTAGACTCCAGTACTGTATATGTACAGGTATGTAGGCTATGAAACCAACCTGTGTTGTAGTTTTATGGGATTTTGATTTGAAACCAAGATAACTGTGTCACCACTACTGTCACTGGCATACAGTTCTTCTTCTCTCCAGCCAATTTGTGGTACAGGTACCTCAATTTCCTTAACAGAGAGAAGTTTGTATGGAACTTTGTGACCAATTTTCTATTAATTTTAACTATTTTTCCTCTTCTAAAATTCATGGCTTCATCTGCAGAAAAAAAGATTTACTATAATAATTTAAGTACAAGTACTGCTACAGTAATTAAATCATGAGGTAGAAGAGTAGGTGAGGGAGAGAAACATGAGTGGAAGGGGTGGGCTGGATCAGGTGATGAGGGAGTGTTGGAACAGGAAGATCTGGAGACTTCTGCTGTGGCCACCCCTTGGGAAAGAGTTCTCGAAGGGAGTGAAGCATCAGAGCTAACGGTATAGATAAATAAAAATGAGCTACCTGAAGGGAGCACATAGGCTGACAAAGTGGGAATGAAAGAGTAATGAGAGTGTATATGACAGGTATGGTATGGGTGTAAGAACAAGGGCATTAAGTGTGTAGTTGAGTAAGTGAATGTGGAGTTGTTGAGTGAGTAAAATGTAATACTCTACATATAATGAGGTGCTTTGGGTGCATAGAGAGAATGCAGATGGGGGACACTGTTCAGATATATACTGTACCTTTATGACACTGAATGTTTTAGTGGAATCATTAGAGATTTCCCTATTTTGTAAGCATTTAAGGGATAATAATCACTTAACATGGTTAATTCTACACATTTATATGCACTAGTAACTGATGCCGATAATGCAGGTATTATATATACATGAAACTTCTCTGACAGTGTAGCTTCTTGTTCCTGAACCAAGAAGTAAACCTTGTTAAGTTGAGAAATGATTATGAATTCAATTTCCCCAAGTAAGAGGCCATGTTCACTTTTTCCAAACACCACAAAGTTACCTTTTCTATAAAGGGTACCCATACAGCTCACTTCCATACAAACATCTGAATCTTCTAAAACCTGAATTGATTGGATAGCAGATTGGATTGCCTGACTGTAGGTATTCAGTGCAATTGGCAAACTTTGTTTGACACAGATATCATCCTGGAAAAATGAAACTGCCTGTTTATATGCCTGCATAAGCTGATGCTTCTCAGCTAGAGTCTTGCAGACATTTATGAAATTTTGAGAATGCTTAATACATTGCTTAAAGTAAGAATGTTTGCTTTCAAATCGCAAAGTCCACACACGGATCAAAGGCCCATATTCTAGAATTAGCCTCGGATAATGTTTCAAGAAATGATGTTTTGGTTTCAGCTTTTCATTTGGAAAATTAGTTTTACGGTCATGAAGGTACTCATCAATTAGTACTGATAAATAAGCTATATCTGACTCTTTAATTTGGGGGCACAAATTAATTCAATGACATCTCGTAGCAGCAAAAACATCTGCCAGTATGGATCACTTGCATTATTAATCCTATCATGCATGATAACAGGTAGTAAGCGAATGAAATTCCAGTTTTGTATGGCCTGGTCCCCTAGTTATTCCCCATTTACATTAATTTGACAAGGTTTGGAGCTAGCATCTGTCCCAATATAATGAAATGTAATTAATCTATGATTTAATTCTTCATAACTAAACCAATGATTCACAGTAATCAAATGCTTAAGAATAATTGCAGCATCACATGTTCCTATGCCTTCAAAAATATCATGAGCTAAACATGGGGGTAAACCTCCATCTGCAACATGAAAATATTTCAAAGAATTGAACATGGAATTAAATTTTTATCCCACAGACACTATTTAATGAATCATTTCTTGAAAGAATTGCAAGGGCTTCATTGTAATTATGGGAACTTCGTTTTGAGCTTACTCTCAAAGGATCACTATGAAAATCTTTTGAATTAATTGTACAGTACCGGCAAAAGTACTCAACTGTACTGAAGTTTTCAGTAAAGCCACCAACTCCATGTGAACCCAAGTTATCACCAGTAATAAAACAGACTGAAGCCTTTATGATTTCACTGTGTACCATAATGCCATTACCCTCCAAGTCTTTCAGATCTTCAACTAATTTACCAAAAATTTTATCATGTCCAAATTGTTTTAAATCTACTTCTTTGCAGAGCATTACTAACAATGTGTTGTCCACAACTGAGCGCTGATGAGGCCTAAAATTAGCAAGAGTAAAGTACACACCTAAAACTTTGTGTTTTTTCTTTCCAGACCCAAGGGGATTGCATACCTCAAAGGCATCCTGGTATAATATTATTCTTAAAGCATTAGGATTTTCATTAAAAAGTTTATTATTCTTAAATGCAGATCCATCTGTAATGTCACTGAAATAATGCATTTTAGATTCAGTACCAGTATTGGTGGTTTGGTTTCCTGACACCTCTGTATTTTTTACTTCTCTCCAAACTGAATCATCACTAAGAAGAGATATTAGTGTCTCTTTGATAGGTATGTACTGAAAGGTACATTCCTTGTTTTCCTTATTCATCCCTAAGATAACTGACTGAGGTTGAACATGCCTGAAATGTTCCTTGAAATATTTAATACGGCAATGTTCTGACCGTAATAACCTTGTGTTGCACTCTAGAAATAAGTCTGAGTTTTGTATGCAGTTGATTATTTCTTTTATTTTCTCATCCTGAATATTTAATTCTATCAAGGAATGAAAACAGGGAAAGCTGCAGGTATGGATGGGTGTGCTGTGGAATGCCTGAAGGGTGGTGGAGTGACTATTGTTGACTGGTTAGTAAGATTGTTGAATGTGTTCTTTAAGAAAGGTATGGTGCCAATTGACTGGGCAAGTGCTTGTGTGGTCCCGTTGTATAAAGGCAAGGGTGATAAGTATGAATGTACTAGCTTTAGGGGTATAAGTCTGTTGAGTGTTGTAGGGAAGGTGTACGGTAGAGTATTAATTATGAGAGTTAGAGAGGGTACAGAGGGAGTGATTGGTGATGAGCAGTGTGGCTTTAGGAGAGGGAGGGGATGCGTTGATCAGGTGTTTGCTGTGAGACAAGTGTGTGAAAAGTATTTAGCGAAAGGCAAGGATGTGTTTTGGGCATTTATGGATTTAGAGAAAGCGTATGATAGAATTGATAGGGAGGCTTTGTGGACTGTTTTAAGATTGTATGGACTTGATGGTAGGTTACTAAAAGAGGTGAAAAGTTTTTATGTAAATAGTAGAGCGTGTGTAAGAGTGGGAAATGCTGTGAGTGATTGGTTTCCCGTGAGAGTGGGGCTGCGACAGGGATGTGTGATGTCGCCTTGGTTGTTTAATATTTACATGGATGGTGTTGTAAGGGAGGTGAATGCAAGAGTTTTAGGTGGAGGTCTGAGTCTGGTGAATGTTGATGGTGAAGAGTGGAATCTGAAGCAGCTGCTGTTTGCAGATGATACTGCACTGGTGACTGATTCAGAGGAGAGATTGAGACAGTTGGTAGAGGAGTTTGGAAGGGTGTGTGAAAGGAGGAAATTGAAAGTAAATGAGAATAAGAGTAAAGTGATGAAGTGTACGAGGTTGATAGATGGTAGGGGGATGAATATAGTTTTGAATGGCGAGTTGCTTGAGGAGGTAGATTGTTTTAAATATCTAGGGTCACATGTTGCTGTGGATGGAAGAATAGATGCAGAAGTGAAGTTTAGAATAAAAGAAGTAGGAAAGGTGCTGGGAGGAATGAAAAAAGTGTTTAAATGTCGTTCGCTTAGAATGGATGTAAAGAGAAGGCTGTATGAGGGTGTTGTGGTACCGACTGCGTTATATGGGGCTGAAACATGGAATACGGGTGTAGCAGAGAGGAAAAGTTTGAATGTAATGGAGATGAGGTGTCTGAGGAGTATGTGTGGAGTGACGCGTATGGATCGGGTGCGAAATGATGAAGTGCGAAGAACTGGAGTTGTTCAGGAGATGGCTGGTAGAGTTGAGCAGAGGGTGTTGCGATGGTTTGGGCATATGGAGAGAATGGATAATGAGCGATTGGTGAAAAAGATAACTAGATCTGATGTGAGAGGTGTAAGGCTGAGAGGAAGACCACGAATAGGATGGATGGACAGTGTGAAGAGAGCGCTGGATGCGAGAGGGATGTCTGTTGGGCAAGGAAGAGTGGCTGTGCGTGACAGAAATAAATGGAGAGAAATTGTGAATGAATAAGTGATGATGCAGCCCTGAGGGGATATTCTCCCGCATTTGGTCTGATCAGCTAGTCAGGTCAGGTGCAGGTAAGGGGATGGGTCTGTTATGATGTGGCAGGGGTAAACCAGTTCTGCTGTTGGGCCCTGCTGCGGATGTCACTGATTGCATTGCGCAGTTGACCCTTGTGCGGAGTGGTGCGGTGAGGATCTGTCCGTTCTCCCCTTTGGGGCTAAGATGCTAATGAATGTGTTTGAATGGATGAGTAAATGGGGAGTGTGTCGTCCTGTCTCGGCTACCTCCCTTTCCTTAGGTATATAGATAGAGATAGATAGATCAAGGAACTGTTTAGTTTTCCCATAGAATATGATAATGACATGGAATGAATATTTTGAATTTCTTCTGAAATACTTTGAACAACTGAAGCTGGTAATAAATGTTTTGATTGCAGTTTCAGATAGAAAAGAGCCACATTTTTCTCAAACAATTTCTTTTCTTCGGCAGTCATATTTTCCTGACTGCCATTTTCATTTAAGTCACTATCAGGAATTTCATTTTGTAGTGCATTGGTATCATCAGAATGTTGTGTTTGAGAACTACATGGTCTACACTCCGCAGCCTCTGATGTTTCAGTACTACCAGTACTGGTACCAGTATCTAAATTATGATCCCTATGATATCTACTAATGTGAGAGGAAAAAGAGGACTTTACATTAAATGATTTTGAACACTGCTCAAATGGGCATTTTACAGCTACTTCATCTTTAATATGCTGCTTTAAATGTTTAATAAATTCTTGATATCCCTTGCATATTTGCTGACATAATGGTATTTCACATTTCCACCTTTTATTATCTGAAATTATTAATTAATGAATATCATGACCTTTACACTGATGATTTCTGTACATTTGTGCCTTTAAGCCTGTGTAGGAGTAAAATTTTCTCAGACATTTTCGGACTGGGCACTTAAAAGCCACCTTGTACTCACTAGAATGTAACATACAATGATTGGCATAATGTTTCACTGATCTTGAGACATGACTGCATAAGGGGCAAGAAAATTCAGAATCCATTTTCATTTAAATGTTAATATTTAAGATCAATTCATCCTACAAATGTGGTAGTTGGTGTTGGGAAGGCCTAAGCCAAATATCTCTTCAACTATTCACTTCTACTGGCCTTTTCAAGCATCAGTCACTGCCTACATATTACTCATTGCATATTAAATAGGCACAATTAACCTTAATGCTACAAAATAGGGACAATGATAAAGCCGTGAGTGTTGGGAAAGCAGGTGAAAGTCTTCTTCTTCTTCTTCTTCTTGTGGGTTTAAGGGCCAATGCCCTGCCAATGCAAACTGCTTAGGGCCTCACATTATATGCGGGAGAGCTGTCTAGATTTTTGGATAAAGTCAGACATGCACCTCATAACCCATTCTCGTAACCGAGGGTCCCTGATACCGCCTCCCAGGAGTGTGTGGAGAGACAAACTGAGAACTCCCAGAGATGCCAAACGTTCCCGCAAAAGGGTGCGAAGCGAGTGGAACCTAGGACACCGTAACATGAAATGTTCTATGGTTTCTTCAACCTGAGGACACCACTGGCACCATGGATGCTCTATCATACCCAAATGGTACAGGTGGCTTGCAAGGCCTGTGTGGCCCAACCGTAACCTGGTGATGGCTACATCAATGTCTCTGCAGGGATGGCGTACCCAAGGGTGTTCAAAGGAGTCAGAGCAAAAACGCCCCAAGTGGGAGGCAGGTAGGGTGGTTGCTAGGTGCGCATTCCAGTGTGATATGCAGGCGCTGCGTGCAAGTTTAGGGAATGTGGCACTATCTGGCATCACATGGACCAGTGTACTGTATGTCAGTGCTCGCTTTGCTGCTACATCTACTATTTCGTTGCCACGGATGCCCACATGTGAGGGAATCCACCGAAGGTGGAGGTACCAGGGAGGAGTAACGAGGAAAAGGAGGTGTTCCATAATAGCATGGACAGTCTTGACATGAGTCACTGGGCGATCCGAGAGAAGGAGGGTAAGTGCAGACTGTGAGTCGGTGTATAAGACTACCGATTGAGGCTGGAAGAAAGTCCGGATAAATTCAAGGGCCTGGAGGATGGCTATGAGTTCTGCGGTTAGGACATCGTACCGCCCGTGAACGACCAAGTTTGGCGTATGGAAAGATCTTCAAAATAAGCCGCTGAGGCGAAAGAAGATGGAGGGGAGTGAGACCCATCCGTGTAAATTCTCAGGAAGTCCTTATAAACTGAGGACTCCAAGCTGTAAAAGATCTGCTGTGCCAAGACTGCATCTGTCGACTTCGAGAATGGTACTGGGAAGTAGGAGGAGACATATGGAGACAAATCCTTCCAAGGGGGCACTGGGGAGAGAGGGGCCACTGGGGCAGGCCTGGGCAGATCGAGAGACAGGGTGTGGCAGGCTCGGATGCTGCGGATAATGTACGTTACCTCACTCGCGGCCAAGTTGGGAGCTGACGAAGGACTGTGGAGAGGTGATAAAGGGAGGAGACCGGATGGCTGGAGGGAAGGGCCGAAATACGGTGAAGCAGCCGACAGTCCAGTTCCATGCGGTAGACGGAAAGGGGCATCACCCCTGACTCTGCATGAAGCGAAATAATTGGGGTGGACTTGAAGGCACCTAGGGCAATGCGAAGTGCCGTGTTCTGGACAACATCCAACTTCTTTAGGTGGGTCCGGGCAGCTGATCCATAAAGGGTGGTGCCGTAAGTGATCTTACTGCGGATGAAGGCCAGATATAGTCTGAGAAGAGTGTTTCGATCAGCACCCCAGCGAGGTCCTGTGACACACTTCATGATGTCCAGGCGCCTAAGGCATGCCGATTGAAGATGGTCAATATGGGGGGCCCAGGTGAGACGGGGACTGTCCAAATGGAGGCCCAGAAACTTGTGCCGAGTCCGGAGGGTGAGAGGTTCTCCAGCTAGCTGAATCGACGGCATGGAGGGGAGCCTCCTTTGGCCAAAGTACATAAGAGCACTCTTGGGTGCATTGACTGTTAGCCCCCAATCTGCGGCCCAAGTGGCAAAGGCATCCACAGCCTGTTGGAGGCGATGTTGGGCCTCCCATAGGGAGGCAGCACTGCAGAGGATTGAGACATCATTTGCATAGACTAAGGTGGATACTCCAGGAGGATGAGGGAGGTCATACATCAGGACATTGAAAAGTAAGGGACTGAGGCATGATCCCTGTGGCACTCCTTGCCTGACTGGGGTAGGGGAAGAGTATGTACCCCCAAGGGAAACACGAAAGGATCGCTCCTCCAAAATCTTTGCACCCAGGCCAGTGCAGAGCCTGTGATGCCAAGACGGCACAACTTGTACAGTATCCCATCATGGGAGGCAGAATCAAAAGCCCCCTGGAGATCCACGAAGGCACCCAGGAGTATCTTCTTATGACAGGATGCCTGGTGGACATGATGGTCAAACTGGAGGAAGATGTCAGATGTCCCTCTCCCTGGGCGGAATCCACATTGTACATCAGACATGCGGCTATTGTGCTCCAGCCACCAGGAGAACCGACGGCACACCATCCTCTCAAGCACCTTCCCGATATTGGAGAGCAATACAATTGGTCTGTAAGAAGCCGGAGAAGAGGGGTCCCTCCCGACTTGGGGAAGGGCAGGAGGTGGGAGGTTTTCCAGTGAGATGGGAATATCCCTGATGCCCAGCTGTTATTAAAGATGTCTAAGAGTGCCATTTGAAGGCGGACAGGGAGATGAATCAGAAATTCATCAGGTACTAAATCTGGCCCACGTGCCTTCTTTGGTAGTAGGGTCCGCAGAGCAGAGGAGAGCTCTGCCTGGGTAAAAGGAGAGGCTAAGCCTGCTGGGGGGAGGAGGAGATGCCTGCCTGAGTGACCCTGAGTAGGTGTTGAAGATTTGGAAGTGGAGCTGGGGAGCCAAGTCTAGCTCCAAAGAAGGCAGCCAGTAAGGTAGCCTTGTCTTGGAGGCCTACCAGAAGATTACCCTCCTTTACCAGAGGATACGAAAGGGTGGTAGGGTGACACTTCATTGCCCGAATAAAGGACCAGGTCCGGGATGGTGAGCTTGAGAATGACAGGGTTGAGCAGAAAGCAGACCAGGCAGCACGGCGAGCTCGAGTGAGAGTCCGCTTGCATTTTGCATCCCTACGGCGGTGAGTGTCTCGGTGGCTAGGGCAGGGACATCTCCGCCAGACGTTCCAGGAAGACCTCCTAGCCCGGACAACCCTGGTGCAGTCCTCTGTCCACCAAGGAACCGTGGCAGTGCCTCGGGGATGTGTTGAGGACCTGCGGAAGGTCGCCTTACCTGCTGCGATCACAGAGGACGTAAAGTCCATCACGCGATCATGTGTAGGTCCTCCAGGCAGAGGCCCAGTGTTATCAAGGGTCGCCATAAAGGAGGACCAGGACCCTCGTGTGAGGATCCAATGTGGATGAGGTGGAGCAGAGCAGGGTGGGGAGAGATTGGGGACATCTAGGATAACTGGAAGGTGGTCAGACCCCAAATATGGGCCAGCCCAGATGGTTGAGCCTCCAAAAACAGGATCCCCCAAATATAGATCAAGTGTGGAGGGTAGGCTGTAGCCCTAGTGGGGTGAGCAGGGTGAAGCGATCACTTTCTAGCAGAAACTGGAAGAGGGAAGTTCCTGACCTATTTCCAGAACCTCGGGTCAGGAAAGGATCCCAATGGGGGTGTCTGGCGTTAAAATCACCCAAGAGGAGGCAGGGTGAAGGGAGCTGGTCTTGATAGGCCTGGAGTTCTTCCAGGCCTATGTCCTTGCATGGGCTGTAGCAAACCGCCACAGTGATCCATCCCTGCACAAGGGATAGGCGGACCACAAGAACGTCCAACACCCCTCGAGGGGGGCGGGTCAATGGCAGAACCGAGCTAGGCACATCCTCCCTGACTGCGACAGCTAGACCTCCTCCGACACCCTGACGATTAGCTCGGTATACAGTAAAACCCCTGAGCGATAGATGGAGATGTGGAGCTAACCAAGTCTCACATAGACCAATAACATCTGGAACGAGGTCTGCTACTGTGTGTTTGAAATCGGATGTTTTCCGAGGGAGCGATCTGGCATTCCAGAGGAAGAATCTACGTAGAGGTAAAGGAGCCATCACTGAGGGGAGAGTAGAGAGAGAAACTGGGGCAGGAGGCTGACACATATGTCTATAAAGGACTGTCCATTTTTGTACATGGACAGGGCTGTAAGCAGAAGGTCCACAAAGGACCCTGTAGAAAGGGCACCTGTGGGGTTGGCATAAGGGGAAGCGTGGGAGGTTGCCCTTGGTACAGGCTGACGTGGAGGGGCAGAAGATTCACCAGGTGTGGAGCCCGTCTCAGGAGATCTGGGGGAGGTGGCGTAAGATATGTTTGGATCTGAGGCGGGAGTTGTGGCCATTAAAGGGGTGGAACTGGCTGACATTACACCAGGCTGGGTGGAAGGAGCTACTGATTCTTGTGCAGCATGTGGGAAAGAGGTCCGATTTGGGTGGGGACGCTGTTGACGGGGCTTGGGTGGAGGGAGAGGGTGGAGCAGCACTGCTGACTGGGAGGTTGGGTGGGAGGACACGGCAACTGTTCGTTCCACTACACTTGATTCAGTTGGAGAGTCACCACCAGATGTTTCAGGAAGATCTTCCAATGCTGAAAAGCGGTTGCTAACCACTGTTGCGTATGTTAGACCCTCCTGAACAGGCTGGGAAATCCGACTGGGAGCAATATATGTTGTCGAGGGGTTGGAGCTGGGAGGAATACGGCCAGATGGATTAAGGGCACGCAAACGGATGTTGACATCCGACAGGGCTGACAGGTCAGTCCTAGCAGTGTCATGGATGGCAAGTGCCTGCTGGTAGACTGGGCACATGCGGGAGACAACTTGGTGTGCGCCACCGCAGAAGAAGCAGTAGGGGTCATTAGTGCATTGACCACCCGATGGGGATTTGCATGGATGGAACCTGCTGCAACGAGAGCAACGAACTTTATTTTTACATGATATTGTGCCGTGTCCAAACCGATGGCATGTATAGCACCTCAGGATGGGAAAAGTGTAAGTCCCTACAGAGTAACATAAGTGGCCAAATATGACCTGCTCCGGCAGGGGCCCCTGAATTTAAGCCGTACCACCCTGGCTGCCACTGCTGCCTCACCACCAGGAGGGCGGACCATAAGGCGGGTGACTTCCTCTAGCTGGGAGGAACAGTTGCCAAGGCAGCGAAGATTACTAGCAAGGTCCTCCTCCATGACATCAGGAGCAACAGGCCCTATTTTCCCATATGAGAACTCGCCACTGGAAGGTGAGTGAGCCAACCAACACCTTACTGGCCAGTCCCCCAGCTGGGTGAGGGCCTCTGGTGGTACAGTCATTTTGGCCACATCATCTGCAAAAACACAGAACCTAATAGCTGCTCCTTTACCTAAAACTCTAAGTGATCCCTCTATACAGTACTTACCCCATGAAGATTTGTTGATGGCATCCGACAACCTGCGGAGATTCAAAAATACAGGGGTACTGTATTGTCAGCCGACCTTGCTATGTAAACGAAGCTCCTTGGTTCACTGGAGACATCACCAACTGGGGCGGAAGGCCGTATCCACTTTTCCGGGGCACCTCCCTCGTCACTAGTGGCGGAGGCCATCCTCACCCTCTTACCAGGGGCAACGACTTCTGCAGCGGCAGGAGCGAGGTCCATATGGACGTCCTGTGTGGGGAGGCCGGTCATGGAAGACTCCATGCCTGGCCATTACACTCACTGTTATAACACTGGAACACTGTGGTGTTACTGCGATATACCCAAAATAAGCTGGATGTGACTGTACAGCTGAGATGGGTTAACACCCGAGAGTAAGATGGTCGACAACACGGCCGGGAGGAACACTAGATGTTTGGAGATCTGCTTAAATTTACCAAAATCAGAATCCACATTCTTAGAATTTAACAACTACTCTAACAGATCTTCTTTGATTTTTGCATACTCAACATGGGATTGCTTATCTTGCTTGTAAGTTGTCCTAAATTTTACTCTATAAGCTTCAGGAACAAGCTCATAGGCCTTAAGAATCAAGCTCTTAACTACATCATAATTATCAGATTGATCCTGAGGCAAAGATGCATAAGTTACTTGAGCTTTACCGGTGAGAACAGTTTGAAGGAGTACTGGCCAATTCTGTTTGGGCCAATTAAAACCTGTAGCTACCCTCTCAAACAACTGAAAATACTTTGTTAAATCAGATTCATTAAAAGGAGGGACAAGTTTAACATTTTTAGCCACATCAAAATCATCAGAGCTAGATGATCCAGTTCCACCTTGTTTCATGCGATACTCATGGTCTGCCTGAATCCTAGCAATTTCAACTTGTGCCTCAGCCTCCTTAGAACGGGCCTCCGCCTCCTTAGCCTTAGCCTCCTGCAGGGCTAGCTGTAACTTAGCTAATTCAATCTGCGTTTGCTCATTTGGAGGAGTTACATTAAACAAGCTTTCATTAATCATGTCAACAATTTGATCTTTAGAATGATGAGAGCGAACAGCAATTCCCAATTGTTGAGCAACAAGCTTAAGTTCATTCTTTGTTCTGTTTTCTACATCCAACATTGTTTGCACATTTGACAAAAAATCTCTGGCTTCATCAAGTGTAGTAATAGTAGACATCATGAACAAATCACAACCACAAAATATCAAGCAATATCCTTATGATAATATCCTGAATATCCTGATATGAGGTCGCCAAATTTATGTTACGGAACAGAGAAAGATAACGTACACTTTAAGTGAGAATACTAAGAGTCACTACTGTCCCGTAAAGTTCCAGGTTCAAAACAAAAGAGTTAGGTAAAATTACAAGTTAAAGTTTAATGCTCAAACTAACAACAAAACATTCAGGACTCATAAGGATAATGTAATGGCAAAAAACAGGTTAAATATATGGTTAACTGCAATAGCCTCTATTAACACAAAATTAGCAAGAGTAAATTTATCTAAGTCAGCCCTGATAAAATGAAAATACACCAGGTAATGCTCAGTTAATGCAAGATAAATTATTACAGATACAGACTATTATCAAAAATGACTGACATAAAACCCCACATTAATCACAAACACTTCACTAGGCCTAAGAATTAACCTTATGCTACACAGTACAAGAAAATGTGCAACAACAGTTATACTCAAATTACACACAGCTGCTAGATGTTTGGAGATTTCTTGAGCACTCACAATAATAATATCTGTACAGGGGAGGACAGAGATGTGAACAAAATGAGGAGCAGATCTAAGTGGCAATGATGCAGAGACTGAGCTCATTATATAGGGGCCAGGAGAGCTTGATACAACTTGTAAGAAGGACGCGCAAATGAAGCCATGGGGACAAAAAGCTGAAAATCCCGCTCTGAATAACAGAGAGAACGACTTACTCTACTATAACGGTAGAAGGGGGGGACTGAGGCAGAACACGCTCGTGATCAAACATGCAGCAACTGTGCGTTAAAATTACACAAAGGATGATGAAATCATAGGCTATGTAACAATATATATATATATATATATATATATATATATATATATATATACATGGCCTTAATAACCAGGGGCTTCGGCCCCAATGGTTGATAGGCCGGAAAAAAAAAAAAAAAAAAAAAAAAACTTTCACCTGCTGGGACGCTGCCTAGACCCGGTCGTTGTTGGAAGTGTTCCTCCCGGCCGTGTTGTCGACCATCTTACTCTCGGGTGTTAACCCATCTCAGCTGTACAGTCACATCCAGCTTATTTTGGGTATATCGCAGTAACACCACAGTGTTCCAGTGTTATAACAGTGAGTGTAATGGCCAGGCATGGAGTCTTCCATGACCGGCTTCCCCACACAGGACGTCCATATGGACCTCGCTCCTGCCGCTGCAGAAGTCGTTGCCCCTGGTAAGAGGGTGAGGATGGCCTCCGCCACTAGTGACGAGGGAGGTGCCCCGGAAAAGTGGATACGGCCTTCCGCCCCAGTTGGTGATGTCTCCAGTGAACCAAGGAGCTTCGTTTACATAGCAAGGTCGGCTGACAATACAGTACCCCTGTATTTTTGAATCTCCGCAGGTTGTCGGATGCCATCAACAAATCTTCATGGGGTAAGTACTGTATAGAGGGATCACTTAGAGTTTTAGGTAAAGGAGCAGCTATTAGGTTCTGTGTTTTTGCAGATGATGTGGCCAAAATGACTGTACCACCAGAGGCCCTCACCCAGCTGGGGGACTGGCCAGTAAGGTGTTGGTTGGCTCACTCACCTTCCAGTGGCGAGTTCTCATATGGGAAAATAGGGCCTGTTGCTCCTGATGTCATGGAGGAGGACCTTGCTAGTAATCTTCGCTGCCTTGGCAACTGTTCCTCCCAGCTAGAGGAAGTCACCCGCCTTATGGTCCGCCCTCCTGGTGGTGAGGCAGCAGTGGCAGCCAGGGTGGTACGGCTTAAATTCAGGGGCCCCCTGCCGGAGCAGGTCATATTTGGCCACTTATGTTACTCTGTAGGGACTTACACTTTTCCCATCCTGAGGTGCTATACATGCCATCGGTTTGGACACGGCACAATATCATGTAAAAATAAAGTTCGTTGCTCTCGTTGCAGCAGGTTCCATCCATGCAAATCCCCATCGGGTGGTCAATGCACTAATGACCCCTACTGCTTCTTCTGCGGTGGCGCACACCAAGTTGTCTCCCGCATGTGCCCAGTCTACCAGCAGGCACTTGCCATCCATGACACTGCTAGGACTGACCCGTCAGCCCTGTCGGATGTCAACATCCGTTTGCGTGCCCTTAATCCATCTGGCCGTATTCCTCCCAGCTCCAACCCCTCGACAACATATATTGCTCCCAGTCGGATTTCCCAGCCTGTTCAGGAGGGTCTAACATACGCAACAGTGGTTAGCAACCGCTTTTCAGCATTGGAAGATCTTCCTGAAACATCTGGTGGTGACTCTCCAACTGAATCAAGTGTAGTGGAACGAACAGTTGCCGTGTCCTCCCACCCAACCTCCCAGTCAGCAGTGCTGCTCCACCCTCTCCCTCCACCCAAGCCCCGTCAACAGCGTCCCCACCCAAATCGGACCTCTTTCCCACATGCTGCACAAGAATCAGTAGCTCCTTCCACCCAGCCTGGTGTAATGTCAGCCAGTTCCACCCCTTTAATGGCCACAACTCCCGCCTCAGATCCAAACATATCTTACGCCACCTCCCCCAGATCTCCTGAGACGGGCTCCACACCTGGTGAATCTTCTGCCCCTCCACGTCAGCCTGTACCAAGGGCAACCTCCCACGCTTCCCCTTATGCCAACCCCACAGGTGCCCTTTCTACAGGGTCCTTTGTGGACCTTCTGCTTACAGCCCTGTCCATGTACAAAAATGGACAGTCCTTTATAGACATATGTGTCAGCCTCCTGCCCCAGTTTCTCTCTCTACTCTCCCCTCAGTGATGGCTCCTTTACCTCTACGTAGATTCTTCCTCTGGAATGCCAGATCGCTCCCTCGGAAAACATCCGATTTCAAACACACAGTAGCAGACCTCGTTCCAGATGTTATTGGTCTATGTGAGACTTGGTTAGCTCCACATCTCCATCTATCGCTCAGGGGTTTTACTGTATACCGAGCTAATCGTCAGGGTGTCGGAGGAGGTCTAGCTGTCGCAGTCAGGGAGGATGTGCCTAGCTCGGTTCTGCCATTGACCCGCCCCCCTCGAGGGGTGTTGGACGTTCTTGTGGTCCGCCTATCCCTTGTGCAGGGATGGATCACTGTGGCGGTTTGCTACAGCCCATGCAAGGACATAGGCCTGGAAGAACTCCAGGCCTATCAAGACCAGCTCCCTTCACCCTGCCTCCTCTTGGGTGATTTTAACGCCAGACACCCCCATTGGGATCCTTTCCTGACCCGAGGTTCTGGAAATAGGTCAGGAACTTCCCTCTTCCAGTTTCTGCTAGAAAGTGATCGCTTCACCCTGCTCACCCCACTAGGGCTACAGCCTACCCTCCACACTTGATCTATATTTGGGGGATCCTGTTTTTGGAGGCTCAACCATCTGGGCTGGCCCATATTTGGGGTCTGACCACCTTCCAGTTATCCTAGATGTCCCCAATCTCTCCCCACCCTGCTCTGCTCCACCTCATCCACATTGGATCCTCACACGAGGGTCCTGGTCCTCCTTTATGGCGACCCTTGATAACACTGGGCCTCTGCCTGGAGGACCTACACATGATCGCGTGATGGACTTTACGTCCTCTGTGATCGCAGCAGGTAAGGCGACCTTCCGCAGGTCCTCAACACATCCCCGAGGCACTGCCACGGTTCCTTGGTGGACAGAGGACTGCACCAGGGTTGTCCGGGCTAGGAGGTCTTCCTGGAACGTCTGGCGGAGATGTCCCTGCCCTAGCCACCGAGACACTCACCGCCGTAGGGATGCAAAATGCAAGCGGACTCTCACTCGAGCTCGCCGTGCTGCCTGGTCTGCTTTCTGCTCAACCCTGTCATTCTCAAGCTCACCATCCCGGACCTGGTCCTTTATTCGGGCAATGAAGTGTCACCCTACCACCCTTTCGTATCCTCTGGTAAAGGAGGGTAATCTTCTGGTAGGCCTCCAAGACAAGGCTACCTTACTGGCTGCCTTCTTTGGAGCTAGACTTGGCTCCCCAGCTCCACTTCCAAATCTTCAACACCTACTCAGGGTCACTCAGGCAGGCATCTCCTCCTCCCCCCAGCAGGCTTAGCCTCTCCTTTTACCCAGGCAGAGCTCTCCTCTGCTCTGCGGACCCTACTACCAAAGAAGGCACGTGGGCCAGATTTAGTACCTGATGAATTTCTGATTCATCTCCCTGTCCGCCTTCAAATGGCACTCTTAGACATCTTTAATAACAGCTGGGCATCAGGGATATTCCCATCTCACTGGAAAACCTCCCACCTCCTGCCCTTCCCCAAGTCGGGGAGGGACCCCTCTTCTCCGGCTTCTTACAGACCAATTGTATTGCTCTCCAATATCGGGAAGGTGCTTGAGAGGATGGTGTGCCGTCGGTTCTCCTGGTGGCTGGAGCACAATAGCCGCATGTCTGATGTACAATGTGGATTCCGCCCAGGGAGAGGGACATCTGACATCTTCCTCCAGTTTGACCATCATGTCCACCAGGCATCCTGTCATAAGAAGATACTCCTGGGTGCCTTCGTGGATCTCCAGGGGGCTTTTGATTCTGCCTCCCATGATGGGATACTGTACAAGTTGTGCCGTCTTGGCATCACAGGCTCTGCACTGGCCTGGGCGCAAAGTTTTTTGGAGGAGCGATCCTTTCGTGTTTCCCTTGGGGGTACATACTCTTCCCCTACCCCAGTCAGGCAAGGAGTGCCACAGGGATCATGCCTCAGTCCCTTACTTTTCAATGTCCTGATGTATGACCTCCCTCATCCTCCTGGAGTATCCACCTTAGTCTATGCAAATGATGTCTCAATCCTCTGCAGTGCTGCCTCCCTATGGGAGGCCCAACATCGCCTCCAACAGGCTGTGGATGCCTTTGCCACTTGGGCCGCAGATTGGGGGCTAACAGTCAATGCACCCAAGAGTGCTCTTATGTACTTTGGCCAAAGGAGGCTCCCCTCCATGCCGTCGATTCAGCTAGCTGGAGAACCTCTCACCCTCCGGACTCGGCACAAGTTTCTGGGCCTCCATTTGGACAGTCCCCGTCTCACCTGGGCCCCCCATATTGACCATCTTCAATCGGCATGCCTTAGGCGCCTGGACATCATGAAGTGTGTCACAGGACCTCGCTGGGGTGCTGATCGAAACACTCTTCTCAGACTATATCTGGCCTTCATCCGCAGTAAGATCACTTACGGCACCACCCTTTATGGATCAGCTGCCCGGACCCACCTAAAGAAGTTGGATGTTGTCCAGAACACGGCACTTCGCATTGCCCTAGGTGCCTTCAAGTCCACCCCAATTATTTCGCTTCATGCAGAGTCAGGGGTGATGCCCCTTTCCGTCTACCGCATGGAACTGGACTGTCGGCTGCTTCACCGTATTTCGGCCCTTCCCTCCAGCCATCCGGTCTCCTCCCTTTATCACCTCTCCACAGTCCTTCGTCAGCTCCCAACTTGGCCGCGAGTGAGGTAACGTACATTATCCGCAGCATCCGAGCCTGCCACACCCTGTCTCTCGATCTGCCCAGGCCTGCCCCAGTGGCCCCTCTCTCCCCAGTGCCCCCTTGGAAGGATTTGTCTCCATATGTCTCCTCCTACTTCCCAGTACCATTCTCGAAGTCGACAGATGCAGTCTTGGCACAGCAGATCTTTTACAGCTTGGAGTCCTCAGTTTATAAGGACTTCCTGAGAATTTACACGGATGGGTCTCACTCCCCTCCATCTTCTTTCGCCTCAGCGGCTTATTTTGAAGATCTTTCCATACGCCAAACTTGGTCGTTCACGGGCGGTACGATGTCCTAACCGCAGAACTCATAGCCATCCTCCAGGCCCTTGAATTTATCCGGACTTTCTTCCAGCCTCAATCGGTAGTCTTATACACCGACTCACAGTCTGCACTTACCCTCCTTCTCTCGGATCGCCCAGTGACTCATGTCAAGACTGTCCATGCTATTATGGAACACCTCCTTTTCCTCGTTACTCCTCCCTGGTACCTCCACCTTCGGTGGATTCCCTCACATGTGGGCATCCGTGGCAACGAAATAGTAGATGTAGCAGCAAAGCGAGCACTGACATACAGTACACTGGTCCATGTGATGCCAGATAGTGCCACATTCCCTAAACTTGCACGCAGCGCCTGCATATCACACTGGAATGCGCACCTAGCAACCACCCTACCTGCCTCCCACTTGGGGCGTTTTTGCTCTGACTCCTTTGAACACCCTTGGGTACGCCATCCCTGCAGAGACATTGATGTAGCCATCACCAGGTTACGGTTGGGCCACACAGGCCTTGCAAGCCACCTGTACCATTTGGGTATGATAGAGCATCCATGGTGCCAGTGGTGTCCTCAGGTTGAAGAAACCATAGAACATTTCATGTTACGGTGTCCTAGGTTCCACTCGCTTCGCACCCTTTTGCGGGAACGTTTGGCATCTCTGGGAGTTCTCAGTTTGTCTCTCCACACACTCCTGGGAGGCGGTATCAGGGACCCTCGGTTACGAGAATGGGTTATGAGGTGCATGTCTGACTTTATCCAAAAATCTAGACAGCTCTCCCGCATATAATGTGAGGCCCTAAGCAGTTTGCATTGGCAGGGCATTGGGCCATTGTACTGGCCGTGGCCCTTAAACCCACAAGAAGAAGAAGAAGAAGACTTTCACCTGCTTTCCCAACACTCACGGCTTTATCATTGTCCCTATTTTGTAGCATTAAGGTTAATTGTGCCTATTTAATATGCAATGAGTAATATGTAGGCAGTGACTGATGCTTGAAAAGGCCAGTAGAAGTGAATAGTTGAAGAGATATTTGGCTTAGGCCTTCCCAACACCAACTACCACATTTGTAGGATGAATTGATCTTAAATATTAACATTTAAATGAAAATGGATTCTGAATTTTCTTGCCCCTTATGCAGTCATGTCTCAAGATCAGTGAAACATTATGCCAATCATTGTATGTTACATTCTAGTGAGTACAAGGTGGCTTTTAAGTGCCCAGTCCGAAAATGTCTGAGAAAATTTTACTCCTACACAGGCTTAAAGGCACAAATGTACAGAAATCATCAGTGTAAAGGTCATGATATTCATTAATTAATAATTTCAGATAATAAAAGGTGGAAATGTGAAATACCATTATGTCAGCAAATATGCAAGGGATATCAAGAATTTATTAAACATTTAAAGCAGCATATTAAAGATGAAGTAGCTGTAAAATGCCCATTTGAGCAGTGTTCAAAATCATTTAATGTAAAGTCCTCTTTTTCCTCTCACATTAGTAGATATCATAGGGATCATAATTTAGATACTGGTACCAGTACTGGTAGTACTGAAACATCAGAGGCTGCGGAGTGTAGACCATGTAGTTCTCAAACACAACATTCTGATGATACCAATGCACTACAAAATGAAATTCCTGATAGTGACTTAAATGAAAATGGCAGTCAGGAAAATATGACTGCCGAAGAAAAGAAATTGTTTGAGAAAAATGTGGCTCTTTTCTATCTGAAACTGCAATCAAAACATTTATTACCAGCTTCAGTTGTTCAAAGTATTTCAGAAGAAATTCAAAATATTCATTCCATGTCATTATCATATTCTATGGGAAAACTAAACAGTTCCTTGATCTATCTATCTCTATCTATATACCCAGGCTGCTTCCCCCAAAGAAAGGGAGGTAGCCGAGACAGGACGACACACTCCCCATTTACTCATCCATTCAAACACATTCATTAGCATCTTAGCCCCAAAGGGGAGAACGGACAGATCCTCACCGCACCACTCCGCACAAGGGTCAACTGCGCAATGCAATCAGTGACATCCGCAGCAGGGCCCAACAGCAGAACTGGTTTACCCCTGCCACATCATAACAGACCCATCCCCTTACCTGCACCTGACCTGACTAGCTGATCAGACCAAATGCGGGAGAATATCCCCTCAGGGCTGCATCATCACTTATTCATTCACAATTTCTCTCCATTTATTTCTGTCACGCACAGCCACTCTTCCTTGCCCAACAGACATCCCTCTCGCATCCAGCGCTCTCTTCACACTGTCCATCCATCCTATTCGTGGTCTTCCTCTCAGCCTTACACCTCTCACATCAGATCTAGTTATCTTTTTCACCAATCGCTCATTATCCATTCTCTCCATATGCCCAAACCATCGCAACACCCTCTGCTCAACTCTACCAGCCATCTCCTGAACAACTCCAGTTCTTCGCACTTCATCATTTCGCACCCGATCCATACGCGTCACTCCACACATACTCCTCAGACACCTCATCTCCATTACATTCAAACTTTTCCTCTCTGCTACACCCGTATTCCATGTTTCAGCCCCATATAACGCAGTCGGTACCACAACACCCTCATACAGCCTTCTCTTTACATCCATTCTAAGCGAACGACATTTAAACACTTTTTTCATTCCTCCCAGCACCTTTCCTACTTCTTTTATTCTAAACTTCACTTCTGCATCTATTCTTCCATCCACAGCAACATGTGACCCTAGATATTTAAAACAATCTACCTCCTCAAGCAACTCGCCATTCAAAACTATATTCATCCCCCTACCATCTATCAACCTCGTACACTTCATCACTTTACTCTTATTCTCATTTACTTTCAATTTCCTCCTTTCACACACCCTTCCAAACTCCTCTACCAACTGTCTCAATCTCTCCTCTGAATCAGTCACCAGTGCAGTATCATCTGCAAACAGCAGCTGCTTCAGATTCCACTCTTCACCATCAACATTCACCAGACTCAGACCTCCACCTAAAACTCTTGCATTCACCTCCCTTACAACACCATCCATGTAAATATTAAACAACCAAGGCGACATCACACATCCCTGTCGCAGCCCCACTCTCACGGGAAACCAATCACTCACAGCATTTCCCACTCTTACACACGCTCTACTATTTACATAAAAACTTTTCACCTCTTTTAGTAACCTACCATCAAGTCCATACAATCTTAAAACAGTCCACAAAGCCTCCCTATCAATTCTATCATACGCTTTCTCTAAATCCATAAATGCCCAAAACACATCCTTGCCTTTCGCTAAATACTTTTCACACACTTGTCTCACAGCAAACACCTGATCAACGCATCCCCTCCCTCTCCTAAAGCCACACTGCTCATCACCAATCACTCCCTCTGTACCCTCTCTAACTCTCATAATTAATACTCTACCGTACACCTTCCCTACAACACTCAACAGACTTATACCCCTAAAGCTAGTACATTCATACTTATCACCCTTGCCTTTATACAACGGGACCACACAAGCACTTGCCCAGTCAATTGGCACCATACCTTTCTTAAAGAACACATTCAACAATCTTACTAACCAGTCAACAATAGTCACTCCACCACCCTTCAGGCATTCCACAGCACACCCATCCATACCTGCAGCTTTCCCTGTTTTCATTCCTTGATAGAATTAAATATTCAGGATGAGAAAATAAAAGAAATAATCAACTGCATACAAAACTCAGACTTATTTCTAGAGTGCAACACAAGGTTATTACGGTCAGAACATTGCCGTATTAAATATTTCAAGGAACATTTCAGGCATGTTCAACCTCAGTCAGTTATCTTAGGGATGAATAAGGAAAACAAGGAATGTACCTTTCAGTACATACCTATCAAAGAGACACTAATATCTCTTCTTAGTGATGATTCAGTTTGGAGAGAAGTAAAAAATACAGAGGTGTCAGGAAACCAAACCACCAATACTGGTACTGAATCTAAAATGCATTATTTCAGTGACATTACAGATGGATCTGCATTTAAGAATAATAAACTTTTTAATGAAAATCCTAATGCTTTAAGAATAATATTATACCAGGATGCCTTTGAGGTATGCAATCCCCTTGGGTCTGGAAAGAAAAAACACAAAGTTTTAGGTGTGTACTTTACTCTTGCTAATTTTAGGCCTCATCAGCGCTCAGTTGTGGACAACACATTGTTAGTAATGCTCTGCAAAGAAGTAGATTTAAAACAATTTGGACATGATAAAATTTTTGGTAAATTAGTTGAAGATCTGAAAGACTTGGAGGGTAATGGCATTATGGTACACAGTGAAATCATAAAGGCTTCAGTCTGTTTTATTACTGGTGATAACTTGGGTTCACATGGAGTTGGTGGCTTTACTGAAAACTTCAGTACAGTTGAGTACTTTTGCCGGTACTGTACAATTAATTCAAAAGATTTTCATAGTGATCCTTTGAGAGTAAGCTCAAAACGAAGTTCCCATAATTACAATGAAGCCCTTGCAATTCTTTCAAGAAATGATTCATTAAAAAATAGTGTCTGTGGGATAAAAATTTAATTCCATGTTCAATTCTTTGAAATATTTTCATGTTGCAGATGGAGGTTTACCCCCATGTTTAGCTCATGATATTTTTGAAGGCATAGGAACATGTGATGCTGCAATTATTCTTAAGCATTTGATTACTGTGAATCATTGGTTTAGTTATGAAGAATTAAATCATAGATTAATTACATTTCATTATATTGGGACAGATGCTAGCTCCAAACCTTGTCAAATTAATGTAAATGGGGAATAACTAGGGGACCAGGCCATACAAAACTGGAATTTCATTCGCTTACTACCTGTTATCATGCATGATAGGATTAATAATGCAAGTGATCCATACTGGCAGATGTTTTTGCTGCTACGAGATGTCATTGAATTAATTTGTGCCCCCAAATTAAAGAGTCAGATATAGCTTATTTATCAGTACTAATTGATGAGTACCTTCATGACCGTAAAACTAATTTTCCAAATGAAAAGCTGAAACCAAAACATCATTTCTTGAAACATTATCCGAGGCTAATTCTAGAATATGGGCCTTTGATCCGTGTGTGGACTTTGCGATTTGAAAGCAAACATTCTTACTTTAAGCAATGTATTAAGCATTCTCAAAATTTCATAAATGTCTGCAAGACTCTAGCTGAGAAGCATCAGCTTATGCAGGCATATAAACAGGCAGTTTCATTTTTCCAGGATGATATCTGTGTCAAACAAAGTTTGCCAATTGCACTGAATACCTACAGTCAGGCAATCCAATCTGCTATCCAATCAATTCAGGTTTTAGAAGATTCAGATGTTTGTATGGAAGTGAGCTGTATGGGTACCCTTTATAGAAAAGGTAACTTTGTGGTGTTTGGAAAAAGTGAACATGGCCTCTTACTTGGGGAAATTGAATTCATAATCATTTCTCAACTTAACACGGTTTACTTCTTGGTTCAGGAACAAGAAGCTACACTGTTAGAGAAGTTTCATGTATATATAATACCTGCATTATCGGCATCAGTTACTAGTGCATATAAATGTGTAGAATTAACCATGTTAAGTGATTATTATCCCTTAAATGCTTACAAAATAGGGAAATCTCTAATGATTCCACTAAAACATTCAGTGTCATAAAGGTACAGTATATATCTGAACAGTGTCCCCCATCTGCATTCTCTCTATGCACCCAAAGCACCTCATTATATGTAGAGTATTACATTTTACTCACTCAACAACTCCACATTCACTTACTCAACTACACACTTAATGCCCTTGTTCTTACACCCATACCATACCTGTCATATACACTCTCATTACTCTTTCATTCCCACTTTGTCAGCCTATGTGCTCCCTTCAGGTAGCTCATTTTTATTTATCTATACCGTTAGCTCTGATGCTTCACTCCCTTCGAGAACTCTTTCCCAAGGGGTGGCCACAGCAGAAGTCTCCAGATCTTCCTGTTCCAACACTCCCTCATCACCTGATCCAGCCCACCCCTTCCACTCATGTTTCTCTCCCTCACCTACTCTTCTACCTCATGATTTAATTACTGTAGCAGTACTTGTACTTAAATTATTATAGTAAATCATTTTTTTCTGCAGATGAAGCCATGAATTTTAGAAGAGGAAAAATAGTTAAAATTAATAGAAAATTGGTCACAAAAGTTCCATACAAACTTCTCTCTGTTAAGGAAATTGAGGTACCTGTACCACAAATTGGCTGGAGAGAAGAAGAACTGTATGCCAGTGACAGTAGTGGTGACACAGTTATCTTGGTTTCAAATCAAAATCCCATAAAACTACAACACAGGTTGGTTTCATAGCCCACATACCTGTACATATACAGTACTGGAGTCTAAGGCCCCGCACACACGGGCCACTTTTCAGTGGATGATGGCTGGCACATTTTCGTGGCGAGAAATAAAACGCACGTGTTTCTATGGAAGCCCGCACACAAGCCAATTTTCAGTGTCAGCCACAAAAAATTGGTGGCCAGGTCCATTTTACCCGCCATGCCACGGTGGCTTGCCACTGGTGACCGTTGATGGATGTTGTAAATTCAGTAGCGCCATGGAAAAGTGGCCGTGTGCGGGGTGACCATTCAGTGGCGCCCGTGTGCGGGGGGCCTTAGGCCACGCGCACACGGGCCACTTTTCAGTGGATGGTGGCTGCCACTTTTTCGTGGCGCCACTGAATAGACACCCCGCACACGGCTACTTTTCCACGGCGCCACTGAATTTATGGCATCCATCAACGGTCACCAGTGGTGAGCCACTGTGGCATGGCGGGTAAAATGGACCTGGCCACCATCTTTTTGTGGCTGACACTAAAAATTGGCTCGTGTGCAGGCTTCCATAGAAACACGTGCGTTTTATTTCTCACCACGAAAATGTGGCAGCCACCGTCCACTGGAAAGTGGCTCATGTGCGTGGGGCCTTAAATGATTATTTTGGAAGATTTATTAAAATTAAACATAATTCAAACAATCACTGATGCCTCACTATCCTGTGAGAGTTTTCCAATAGTGGTACTGTACATAAATGGCTGTGATAAAAAAGAATTGCAGTGATAGTGGCTGTTACAGTGTACTGATATAAATATTAGCTGAAAGTTTATTGTATTAAATACATAACCCTTGACTACAGCTTATCTGCAATGCCACTTATCTTTAGCACAAACATTTTTCCTGGCACTTAATTTTTTTGCATGTGTTACTTGTTTAATTTTTTAAATTCTGTACAGTAATTCAGTTCTGTGTTTGTTTTTCTCCAGCTTAATACTAGTCACTTGCTTGAATATAAGGCTGAATAGGATTACATCTGTTGAATTAAGAATGTCCAAAGTACAGTATGCTTTGAACTAGGTCAGAGAGCTACTTCATTTTAATTCCTTGAATTCCAGCAATGGATGAACTACAGGAGATCATTCAGCAGATTCTACCAACTCTTCCACAACCTTTGCAATCTCAAGTGGTGGAACATCTGCTGAATGAAGCTGGGGTAAATTCTCCTGAGGATTTCAAATATATTGAGTATGACGACCTTCCTATGCTGAAGCCTGTTCAGAGGAGAAGACTCCTTGATGCTTTAAAGAAGGGTAAGTTCATTTTATATACTGTATTTGAAGTATGACTGCAATGAGTCATAAAAATTTTATTAATGTATTGTATACTGCTTCACAGTACAAGAACATAAATATAAGACTATCCCTAATAGTCCTACAATTGATGTTAAATTTTGCCATTATTAAACATCCCCACCCATTACTAATCTAGGACGAAGGCCTTTCCCAACACTCCAATTCACTCTGTTTGTAGTCAGTCTACTCCAGCCCACACCAGCAAACTTTCTTATGTTGCATCTCCACCAATATACCAGTATCTCTGTTACCACACCACTATGGTAACAGTCTGTGTTAAAATGGTTACTGTAGTCCAGAAGGTTCTATTGGAATGTTATACATTGGGCTATATTTAGGTACAAGAATGTATATTGGAATGTCATACAAGGGGTACATAGGTACATACATATCGTATGGTCATTTTGAGGAACTAGTCATTTTGCAAACTGCCCGATCACTTTTAGAAGTGACCAAAACAGTGGTCAGTTCTAACTTAACCTGACCATAACTGTTTGCAAAATGACTAAATATTGGGCATTTTGCAAAAGGAGCACAGTTATGGTCAGGTAGGGTTAGGTTAGAACGGACCACTGTGTTGGTAACTTTTCAAATGACCGGGCATTTTGCAGAATGACTTAGTTCCTCAAAATGACCGTAACAGATACACGGATACAAGTGTGTGTGTGTGTGTGTGTGTGTGTGTGTGTGTGTGTGTGTGTGTGTGTGTGTGTGTGTGTGTGTGTGTGTGTGTGTGTGTGTGTGTGTGTGTGTGTGTGTGTGTGTGTGTGTGTGTGTGTGTGTGCATTAATCATTACTCTCTGGACCTCTCCCTACAATTTCACTCACTTCAATTCCTCATATATACGTACAGTATTGCCCCCCTAAATCCCCACTTAAAATGTTTACCCCGGGATGCCACTCAGTGTTCAGACATACTTCGGGCTTGGCTAACAACATGCAACATTTCTGAGAAAACAACTTGTGGGAACTGGTACTTTGTCACAGCCCCCCTTCACTTATAGAACATAGATATATATATATATATATATATATATATATATATATATATATATATATATATATTTTCCCAGAAAAACAAGATTCTGGAAAGTTAACAAATAATATTCAAGATGAGCAAGCAGTCCACACATACACACCATCACCATCAAATATGAGCCCTACTTGGGCTGAAGAGTATGAAGTTCCTTGGACTAAACTTCCACAGAAGGATATGCTGTCATTTTAGCAAAAGGGTTTGCGACCTCCACCAAAGGCCAGGAGAGAAATGATTAGAGTTATTGTTTCAGATTTATCCAACATTACACTGAAACCAGGTAAAAAAGCTCTGTCATGTGTTGCCCAAAAAATCATTAAAATATACCCTAATAGTTTTCAAGATGAAATTGAGGGTAACATAGTGGGAACAGGTTATGATAGTCTGCTGAAACAGCTTATTCTGCGTTTTGAAAATGTTAACAGAAAATCCAGTGAAGTACCTATGTCTGTTAAGCGTAAAAGAGAGGATTCAGATGAAAGTGGTGTGGTAACAAAGAAACGAAAAGATGACTATGGGTGTTTAAACTACCTGCCCACCACCTACCCAGCTGGAGAATCTGCAGAAAGTCTTCAAGAAAAGAAGAATCTTTTAAAAGAAAAATATCTATATAATGTATCAGAAGACGTTGGGCAGTTAATGACAGAAACATTCATATTGCAGAGGAAGGACATTCTAGAAACTGATCAAAGTATGACTGATTTACAAAGTGAGTGGCCATTTCTTTTTGAATCATGTGGTATGTTCACCCATTTTGAAGTGCTCACAGGCATTAAGATCCAAAAGAAAACTGAAGAAAATCTGATGAAAAACAGTGAGCACATTTTAAAATGGATGAAAGGAGAGCAAAACCAAAAGATAAGGAAGATAAATGACGAGATGCTTGAGGCAAAAATCACATTAGGAAACAGGACCCCAGAAGTTCCAGCCATCATCTCCTCCTTGATCACTCACTTCAAAGACAATGAAAACTCTGTGTATCAAGTAGTGAAGGTATGTTTTGATTCTGACTTTCATTACTGTATGCCTATAAAGTCATGATAAACATAGACACTAGGCTATGCTTAATGTGAAAAATAACATTCATAATCAACAGAATTTGAAAATATTACTAAGTATATAATGTTACTCATTACAGGATAACTGTTGTGCTGCTGTCCATGTCTCTGTGTCTGTTTGTCCCTGTGAGTTATCCAGTAGTGTATTTGTTTACTGTCGATTTAACTTTTATGTATTTGTCATCTGTAGGTAGATGCAAAAATACTGCACATCATGTTCAATAAAATATATAGAATAGTATATTCATGGTGCACAAACTTACATTTTTTTTGTATTTCTTATTTACAGGCAACATTCGTGGAGTCAAAGTTGGAGGGTCAACTTCAGAAGACTCCATGCTTGATAGCTGTTGGTAAGTAATTAATATTTTTTTCAGTGTCTGTATATGATGGGGCAATGCACAGTTGTACATGTGATGTGGCAGGGCCCAAATGGTGTTGCCAAAGCATCATTACTGAGGACCATTATAGGTATGATGTGAGTGAGTGTTCTCTCTTTGTGACTGTGGGTGAGTGTTCTCTCTTTGAATACTGTATGCAGATAACAGTGATAGTGTAGTGAACCCTTTGGATCCATGGGTCAAATGTGGGTTGCAATCACCTGGACATACATAACCCTTCCTCCAGATGTTCATCCAAAGACCCCCTGAAACCAATAGATTGATATGGTATCAACTATGTTTGCCTGTACTTTTTTTTTTTTTTTCCCCCACCAAAAAGAAAAATGTTTCAGCTGCCCACAACATACACACAAACACAAACACACAGCTACAACTATACATACTAATTTAAATTTATGCATACCCTACTGCCTTGAAATTCTAAACTTCTAAAGCAAGTAACAGAAATTTTAAACTCCTTCACTTCAGGAACAGAGCTCTCCCTAAAACTAATATGATAATCAAGAGTAAAATACTAAGAAGACAGATAAAGACAAATAGTGTATCTCCCCAAATTGAAGGGGTTAAGCATCCATGCTCAAATAGACTGCTCTAATCCTAGTTGTTTATTTTAGGTGATTCCTTGCTGATGGCAGAAACTTTAATGCTCGGTATTGATGGCATCATTGTCAACAACCATATTACAAACTTTACAGTTGGCGATGCTTTATGCTTCATATTACGTTTTCAATATTCGCTACCCTACTGAAGCTGATGCCACGCTTGAGTTTATTCAGAGTTATGTGTTTAAGTGATAGTATATATTGTAGGTAGAACATTTCCAGTATGCCTTTTCAATTAGATGCTTCGACAGGCCTGGTTCAGAGGTACGCCACCAGGTGGTCTAGCGTCGCCCAGCCTCAATTAACTATTTTTGCGGACTTTGTTAAAGACATGCAATATAGTACCTAATACAAAGTTAAAAATGATGTTGCTCCTCATAGGAATCTATTTTTTCTCTTCAATCAACTGCAAATACATACCTGTAAAGAGAGAATAACCAGGCTTTCAGAGAATCTTAGTCTATCTTAGCTTGGGGACTAAAATAGTGTGCTGTTTATTTACATACATTTTAATAAATCGTGTACAATTAATAAAAGGGGATTACTATTAGGAGTTCTGATATGTGTTTTTTAGCATGCTTTAAAGATGTAAGCTGTTCCACTGAAAATAGTGTACTTAACGATTTCTTTGTTAGTGCATCAGCCATATGTATCAAAACAAACGGCACCGCTGTACGACACTAAAAACACAGCAAAGCACGAGGAGGAGTTGAAGTGTAAACATACCTAAACTGTGTGATGGAGTACACACTAATTTCGTCATGTTTCGTAGATGGTCCGACATCCAACAGGTTTAGCTAGGTATTGTACTGAAAAGTTATACGTCAGGCAGGGCAGCATATGGGTAGGTGCTGCCGCATCTGAAGTTTCATATCTATTTTCTTTTTGTGGATACTAATGAATGAAACATATTTTAATCCCAGTTACCTTGCTTTATGGATGGGTCTAGTACAGTTGCTTAGGTTTTGTCTCTATGTCATACTTACAGATGTGAGTAAACTGACGAAAGCTGGGTTTACAAAATTATACTCATATCATATTAATATAGAAGCCAAATGCTCTCACATTGTAATTTCTTTGTAGCAAAGCAACGTTGGGTCTGGTTAGTACTTGGATGGGTGACCGCCTGGGAACACCAGATGCTGTTGGCATCCCTACGTGTCAAGTGGGGTTGGTGGAGGATTAGTGCCCCTCCCTGTAAAAACAACAACTCTAAACCCTTGGCCACCCCGTTTGGGATACATGGCTTCTGGCAATGAATGAATGAATGCATATCATGCCAACTGAGTAATTTGATTGGTAAAATATATTTTAGGGTGTTTTACCTTTTGTCAAAATTAGGCACAAATTATGCACTGGCTACTTTTTTACAGCCAAACCTGCATCAGAGCTTGCCGACATAGGCGAACCTAGCGGCAGATTTCGGAAACAGGCTATGGTGAAACGTCTAATTGCTGAAGTTACAAGTAGACTACTAAGTTAATACTATGCCTTTGTTGCTTTTCAGTCTTGGTCATATTTAGCAATATATATGTATATAGCAATATATGTATACTGTATATATAAAGTAGAGTTGTCTGTGTGTGTGTGCATGTGTGTGTCCGGGCATCAGTTCTGAATGGTTGATCCCAGAGCAAAACTAAGGGCAGATTTTGAATCAGCAGGTTCCTGCTGAGGTTTTTACCAGGTTTTAAAATTGATTTCTTTTTTCAAAACAGCGAGGTGACTGAAAACAATCAATGTCCCGTGAGAACAAAATTATCTTTCAGCGTATCAAACTTTTCTATGCAGTCACGTGCCAACTTTCAAGCGTATCTTTCAGTGTAAGCACGAACACATTGTTTAGGCACTTTGTGTGTTAGAGAGAGAGAGAGAGAGAGAGAGAGAGAGAGAGAGAGAGAGAGAGAGAGAGAGTCCTATGTATCACCCGCGAGAGAGAGTCCTATGTATCACCCGCGAGAAAGAGTCCTATGTATCACCCGAGAGAGACAGAGAGTCCTATGTATCACCCGAGCGAAGCCGGGTACTTTTGCTAGTCAATCATATACAGTAATCCCTCTAATATCCGAACGCCCAATATCCGAACATCCCCACTAACCGGACATAATCGTCCCAGGATCCAACATTCCCAAAATGGTCCGAAAACCGCAAAAAAAAAAAAAAAATCCCACCCGTAATTTGAACTTGCCGCGTGCGGCGCGGGACAGCATTGTTGTGGCGCGTCATTCCTCCGACGTCTGATAGAACGCCGCTGCATCCTCCCCACTTTTTTTTTTTTTTTTTTTTATGTGACCGACTCTGGGCATAGGCTTCACAGCCTGCTTTCAAGGCCCAGTAGTCCTCCTACGTACCGCACACCTCTACATGTCACCACTTCGGCGCTAACACCCACCGTCCATACTGAATACATGCTAGGGCTGTCTCATACAGGACTCGTGTATTGATGTTAGCGGGGGTATTTTTACGACATGTCGGCGGGCATTCTGGTAGATCAGTAAAGTCTGATTTTTATGAAATTCAAATCCTTACACTGTTCCCTGCCTCAGCGGGATTTGAACCCGGGTCCCTCAGGACTGCAGGCCTGTCTCTCGCCGCGAGTGCACGCTTGTCATTATGGCTGCCCACGTACTCGCTTTTGTGGTGGTGCCTTACCTGCTACAGGCACTCCTGCTGCTCTCGGGCCTCCTCTTAGTGTGTGTGATGATGGCCCTGCCACCTGAGAAAAGGAAGAGAATGGTGTTGACTCTGGAGAAGAAACGGGAGATATTGGAAAAATTAGATGCGGGGTGGTCTTCTTCCCGCATCCTCTGCGAGTTCAACCTGGCCCGATCTACTTTGTTCGATATTAAGAGATCCCGAGACAAACTCATGCAGTGCACGGCTGACTTCTCGTCGAGAAGCAAACGCAACGTGGAGAGGAAGGTGATGTTTACTCCCAAGTTTGCTGAAATTGACCGCTCCACGTTGATTTGGTATCGACAGCAACGTGCTGCTGGTGTGTTGGTACGTGGAACGGAGCTGAAGGCTGCTGCTGAGAAGTTCGCCAGGCTTCACGACACCCTAGGCTTCAAGGCATCCGAGGGTTGGCTCTTTGCGTTCAAGTTACGGCATGGCCTTACCAACCGTAAAGCTCATGGCGAAGCTTTGGACGCTAAAGAGGATGGAGTTGACGAGTTTCGGCACAAGGTGAAGGGCTTGATCGTCAGGAAGGGCCTCACTCTCGGTCAAGTCTACAATGCTGACGAAACTGGTCTATTCTATCGCTCTTTGCCAACAAACACTCTAGCCGAGGAGACAGAGAAGTGTGTACCTGGCCGCAGGCTCTCCAAGGAACGGATATCTGCTTTGTGTTGTGCCAATGCTAACGGCATGCACCAGCTTAAGCCCGTTGTTGTTGGCTGTGCAAAGCAGCCTCGGTGTCTTCGTGGGATGATGGATGTCCTTCCTGTCGTCTGGTACCATTCTTTGAAGGCATGGTTTATAGCTGTGATCTTCAAAGACTGGTTCCACCGCCACTTCGTCAAGGAGGTCATCAATTACCAAACGGAGACACTGGGAATCCCACGCGACCAGGTAAAGGCCCTCCTTCTCCTCGACAGTGCACCTGCCCACCCATGCGACAAGGACTTGGTGGCTGAGAATGGCCGGATTAGGTGCATGTTTCTGCCACCTAATACGACTGCTCTCATCCAACCAATGGACCAAGGAGTGATCGTGGCAACAAAGCACCTATACCGACGGAAGTTCCTGGACGAGGTGATGGTTGTTCTCAAGGACGAGGACGAGTGCAGGGAGGGACGGGACACACGAGGCCAGCCGACTTTGGAAAACCTTCACCGCTACATCAAGTCTGCACTGTACAACTGGGCTAGTGCATGGAAGGAAGTCTCTGTGAAGACTCTGGAAAATGGTTGGTCTCGTCTGCTTCTCGGAACGGATGTGGAGTACGATTTTCTAGGGTTTGACGTGGATGACTTCCATGCACGGCTACGTACGCACGGCGACGATGTTGATGTGGACGATGTTCGTGAGTGGTTGGATGACGACGAGGGCGATCCTGGGTATCAGACATTGTCTGATATTGAGATTGCGTCTTCAGTTGCAGGTGTCAGTACCGAGCTTGAAGATTCCGACGAGGAAGGCGACGATGATGCGGACTCCTCTCAGCAGGACACTACTCCAGCCATCCCCAAGCTGAGCTCACTCCGGGAACACCTAGAGTTCGTCCTAGACTACCTGGAACACCCGTACTGCGACAGGGAGATGGGGCCCTTGGGACTTGGGGAGGAAGTGCGTGCTTTTAGGCAGCGCATCATCAATCGTCAGAATCATCGGTTATTGCGCCAATCAACCATTGACAGTTTTTTCAGGCCCGTGACCCCCGCTGTGCCCAGCCCTGGCTCCACTCCATTGCCTCCCCAAGACAGGCCCTCATGCTCCGAGCCACAGCCCAGCACATCAGCCACGGTGGAGTCACCGCTCGACGTGAGTTTGCGTCTGCCTTCACAGTCGTCTGCAGTGGGTACACCATCACCACAACCCAGCGACGCACCCCTAGGTCACCTGCCAGTGATACTCTCGGACTCTGACAGTGAATAAACAGCAAGAACTTCTCCACTAGACCACACAGGAATTTACACTGTTGTGCAGTGAAAAGAAACAGTGTGTTGTGTTAAGGATTTACAGCTGTGAGTGAAAAGACTAATTTGGAACAAAATTTAATGTAAATAGACTTGTTTGTTTTTGCTTTAGAAAATTATTAGAAGAATGGGAAAAGTTAAAGTGCAGAGTGCAACACTTAGTAAGTTACAATGGAGCATTAGTTAGACAAGAGTGCGCACTGTGAAGAGAACGACTTCTGAGTGCGATTGACTAAGTTCAGTGCAAGACTTCATGAACAGTGTTCTGGAAGTGCTCCAGGAAATCCTTCTTACTGTCAGAGTCCGAGAGGAGGCCGTTATTCATCGAGGTGGACATGGACTTGCTGTAAGTAGGCAGAATGTTTCATACTGTACTTTTTTCCATACTATACTTACCTCAAACACCTCATTTCACTCTTTAATGTCCTTTATTGGTGTGAATAGGGTGTTAGGAGCTATGCATGTGCAGTAGGAAGGTGTTTTGCTGAGTTAGGCTAGGTTAGGGTCCATAAGTACCAGTCCAGGAGCCAGTAACCAGAATGTTTAATATTGTATGAACCTACTTCTAAACCCTCATTTTATGCTTCTTTTGCATTTATTTCAGTCATTTATGTGCTTTATTGGTGTACTTTGGGTCTTAAATATGTGCTATGCATGTCCAGAGGGAGTTGTATAGGTGTTTCTCTGAGTTAGGGTCCATAAGTACAAGTCCATAAGCTGGGGCCCAATATCCGGACAGGACCAGTATCCGGACCTGCCTATGGCTCTATTACGTCAGATATTGGAGGGATTACTGTATGTTTAAAGCAAGTTGGAATGAACTCATGGGAGGGTGAGAGAAATACAACAGAGATGGTTTACTGTTGCCAAAGCCAAATGTCTGATAATACAGTAGAGTGCCAGCTCACCTTGAGATGCCGAAAGGTGTGAGTATGAGTGGATGTTTTTTGTATGTGTGAAAAAAAAAAAATTGAATGTGTGTAAAACCAAGTGTTTATATTACAGATGTTTAGTTGGCATCAACCCAGACAGAGGAAACAAGTCAGAAAAGAAAAAAAAATCGTGGCCATCACACACCTGTTCATCCAAAAGTATTATCAATAATCAGTACTTTTGCGGACCTTCAGTGGAGAGAGTAAAAGAAAAAGTACTGACTCATTAATTTATTAGTGAAATAATTTTTTGTTAATGGTTAAGGATGTTTTTATACACTAATGAATTTCTTGTAATATAGAGGGTCCACGTTAGTTTAGTAATGTGTACAGTTGTTGATATAATCATTCATCCATCCATTAAATGTAGTTGAATAGATGGATGATTATTTATGACCACGACTGTGCAGTGAGATTTCAGGTGCTTTAACACCAAGGTGGTACAGGTAATACAAAAAAACATACTGCCACATTAGTTTATTAGTAAAGTTATTTTTATGCTATTTTTTTTGGATTATTGGTTAAGTATATATATATATATATATATATATATATATATATATATATATATATACACTTAATGAATTTCCTGTGAATATGGAGGATCCAGTTTAGTTTAGTGAATGTACGTACATTATGGTATTTGATACTAACGTTTTTTTTTTTTAATGATACTATGCATTATTTTTTGGTTTACTATCAATATATATTGTGCATTATGTCTGGTCAGGGGTGCTCCCTGCTACTGGTACCATGTAACCCAGTACAACCAGCCGCATGGTCGGGTCGCTGGTGACTAAACCGGTTCCCCCATTGGCTCCTGCCAGTGAGGAAGATGTATTGAGTATTGTGCATTAAAAGCCATATTAGAATTATCTGTGATGTGAAGCCAACTATCTATCTATCTATAGCCCGACGCCCTAATCCCGCAAAGGGTGGCCGCAGACAAAACGCCTCCAAGTCACTCTGTCACCCACCATTTGACTCCCCTCCCCCCAACTCACCCCTCCCTCCCTCATATACCTCTCAACTCCATCCCTCCACCTCATCCTCGGTCTACCCCTCCCTCTCCCTCCCTCCACCTCACCTACATACACCCTCTTAGTCAGTCTTTCATTCTCCATTCTCTCCACATGTCCAAACCACCTCAGAGTATTTCTCCTAATCTTTTCAACCACATCCACATCTACCCCACAACGTTCCTTCACTTCTTCATTCGTCAACCTGTCCCTCCACGTCACTCCACATGCTCCTCTCAAGTAACTCATTTCCACTGCTCTCACTCTTGACTTGTTCCCCTCTTGCAATGTCCACGCCTCGCTTCCATACGTCAGGGTAGGGATCACAATACCATCATGCAGTGACTTCTTAACTTCCATACTCACCTCCCTATTTCTCATCACTGCTTTCAGTGAAGCCAACACATATGATATTATTTGATGATGGGTTACCGGTATATGAGTTTTATTATTTTATATATTACAGATTTATTTCATTGAAAAAGTTAAAATTGTCCTTTGATATTTTCATTTAACTCTCACTTAGTTACTGATATGATATGGTACTGATATGGGTGGTACTGGGGTCATAGTAAATGTTTACTACCTTACAATTCCAGTTAAATATTAATGTGGCTTATTACCAGTATAAATTAATTAAAATTATGGAATATTGAGGACTATTTGTTATTATTTTTCAAGTATAGTAAGAAAAAAAAAAAAAAAGTAAAGTACAGTACTGATCATGGAAATAATCACAGTAATTGTCCTTAATATTCCAGTTATCCGTACTTTTATGGAAAATTTCATGTAAATCATTTTACGAAGAGCTGTAAATTTTACAGAGAAAGGTTGGCAGCCTCTGCTGCCAGTAAAAGTTCCGTAGTTTTAACGGGTACTATTCTAACAGTGTGGTGCTGAATTATCGTAAAAGTAAAGGTCACTATGCTGTCCCAGTACAAAAATGCTGGCCATATGTTCTGGCTGAATACTGAAATGTGATGCTAGATTATTGTAAAAGTAAAGAACATTTGCTGTCCCAGTATAAAAATGTTTTACAGAAATATATATGCTTGAATGAACAAAAACAGGCAAGGTTAAGACGCACTGTTATTATATGTAAAAAGATATAGGTTATAAAACTAGGTAAACATATGCTTTATTTGAGGCAGTAGAAGCATCTTACCAAATCAGTTGTTCCTGATAGTCTGTTATATATTCCTGAACACTTCTGGGGTGGTAAATAAAAGTTTCATGTGATATTTGTTTCCTCATTGATATTAGCTATGTTCCTTCAGTGTCAACTCGTTTGACTGGTCGGCTGTGACTCATGACATGGCGGAAGGACTATCCTAACCTACGTGTTTAACGAAATCTAACCTAACCGAGCTTAACTGTGCCTAATAATTATTCTAACCTAAGCTAACTTAACCCAACCTAACCTAAACTAACCTGGCATCCAGCTGGGAATTTGGGAAAGGAAATCCACCTTTCAGTACGTTGAATAAGATTTCTTACATTACACCGTAAACAAACAATCGTAGGTACGGCTTAAGATGCGGTTAGGCTTAAGCAGATCTCTAGGCACAATTTCGTCTTAATTCAAGGAGGAACCGAGGTTTCATTAAAGACACGGGTCTAATCCTTGCTGCTCCAGCCACCTCGATGTTTTGTGAGGCATCACGACTGGGCACAAGATGCAGGCACACCACAAGTCTCCAAAGAATGGCTCTTCTTGGTGGTTGAGGGAGTTCCCATATGTCAACAAATGACAAGTGAAGGTACACTTGCGCACCAGTCTTGCCATTTTTCTTCCCACAATGCATGTCAGCTGCACCAACCCTACCGTTGGCAAACTATTCCACGAAGGCCGAGCCAGTGGTTTTAACAACACCAAATAGGCAAGACAGACTTCGTGCGGCTGCTTCATCGAAGGGGAGAGTATTTCAAAGGTTGGTAAATTATAATATTTACCAGGTGGTCCTGTCTCCTTGAAGATTGCTTTTATTTTTCTCTCTGTCCATTTGGCTGGACTGACTTGGTTCTTAGTGAATCCCTGCTTGGCTATGGTGACCTGCTACCGTAGGACAAAAGGCCGTAAAAGAGAAAGGAGGGGTTAAGTATAGCTGAACTTATGGAAGTATTGCAAATGGAAACAAAAATATGATAGGCCTATGCACATATTATAAAGTTGTTTAATGAGAAGGAACAACAGTTATATAACGTTGTGGGCACTCGTCATAATATAGATCTAATTAAAATCCACAGTTTCTTCTTCAAGTAGAGGTGCATTGATGACTAATCTTGCTATAATTAACAAG
>NW_027642268.1:0-1998 GCF_032717465.1 Coenobita brevimanus | reverse complement strand
GGTTTATTTATATATACATCGACAAAGAATAATTTCTATAGTTTCTTTACTTAATAATGATATTTTTCATGGCCATAGTCAAGTGTAATGGTCACCGGTCAGAACTGAAAACACATATTTCTGATTTTCTCTCCTTTTCTCCATTACTAATCAGTATTTATTGATCTGTGCATTCAGCCAAGTACGATGATCTAATTATTATAAACTAATATATGAGGGAGGGGGGAGTGAGTTGGGGAGAGGGTAGCCAAATGATAGGTGACAGAGCGACTTGGAGGCGATTTGTCTGCGGCCAGTTTTTGCGGAATTATATAGGGCGTCGGGCTATAGATAGAATAATCCTGGATTAGACATTAAAACAAGGAAAGCTAGTTCTTTAATGATTCTCTTTTGTTACAAGTCTGTATGTACTATGCTATATGGCCTGCTTGGTCTAGTTAATAAATGATAAATGAAGCAAAATATAACTACTCTTTGAGGTTACTCCAGAGAGCTTGTTTATGATTTGAGGTGAATATTTGTTTTCCCTTAATGTCATATATTTATTTTAATATAACCTTAATATGTACCAAATATTGCAGTGTAGGCACGCTTACCTGGCCAAAATTAGCGACCACTGTCCCCCCAACTTTTAGAGAACAGATGACGCCCATGATACATATAATAGCAAATGATATGTATTAAGGGATGGCTTATATTATTTATATTTTGACTGGTGGGTGAAGAATGAACACTGCAAAAACTATAAAAAAGTCAAGATTTCTATGCACCTGCAGCGTTGGTTAATTATGTATCTGCAGGTTCACTTGGCAACTGTCCTGTCTCAAGCTGGGTTTAATTACAGTAGCTTCGTGTAAGTACAGTACTATAGGTTAGGTTATTTGGTGCATAAACTATGGATTCCAAGTTTTTTTTCGGAAAATGTCTTTTGAGGCTTGCGTCAGGTTGGTACGGATGCATATATACTTTTTTTTTTTTTTTTTTTTTAATCCACTGCCGTCACACTAATCTGCGGGTGGGGTAGCTCCCATCCAATATTACCCCAGCGGGGCTATATGGCCTTAGATGCCTAGCTCGATTACTGTGTGTGTGTGTGTGTGTGTGTGTGTGTGTGTGTGTGTGTGGCATATAAGGTGGTATTAATACTGCTTTAAGCCCATAACTAATCATTTGGTACGGTAATAATGCCATTCTGGACCCAGCTGGATAGGTTTGTATAGAAGTAATTTTTGTGTGTGTGTGACATAAATGACACATTCAAAGGATAAGCTAAGGCTTCTCTTATTCTGTTGTGTTTCGAATAAATTCTCTCACCATTTCTTTAGTAATAACAAAAGGTACTATTTCAGGATAATTTCACATGGACGTTTTCCAGTTTGTAGTTTTCTGCATAGGCTAGCAAAGATTCTGCTTAAGAGGCTTGCTATGCACAGTCATAGCTATACATGTGAGTAACCCCAAGGCATGAATAAAGAAGTGTAATTTAGTTTTTACCGAAACCACATCTCACAACCACCAAATCCATCCTTGGGTTACTGTATTTTTTAAAGCAATTTTTAATGTTGTGACCTTAGACTGCATTAGCCTAGGTCAGGTTAGGTTAGGTTATTATGTTGAGTTAGGTTTAAGAAATAATATATTATTTATGTTAAATTATATTTTTGTATGTTGTGATGCTGTAGCTTCGATTTGGTGTATCTCACCTCACATTTTCCCTGTTCTTGAAAACCCTCCCCTTTTCAGGGGGAGGTAGCCTGAGGGCTGAATACACAAGTTAATATCATATTACAAAACAAACAAAAATGTTCATATTTCCACTAATAACGAAATTTCTAAATGATGCCCATTTCTTATGCCTTTACCCCTGCATCAAGGCCTGCCCACTTAGCCTGCAGCAAAGGCAAGTCGTTATTGTAGGTGTGAATATATCAGTATATCAGTATATAGGGTAAAACTTCACATTCCGAAGATTAGACACTAAAACCAGAATAACAAAAA
>NW_027642267.1:0-20882 GCF_032717465.1 Coenobita brevimanus | reverse complement strand
TACTTACATAATACTTCTACACAACATTATACCATTTTACATTTTATTGAACTGTTTTTACGTATTCACAGGCCTTTTGATAACATTTAGCGTAATGTTAGCGCTTATTTAATGAGTGAGTGAACTCGCTGTGACTGTTGTTTCAACTCGTATTGTGTTTCTTCTACTTACATAATACTTTTCTAATATTATTATACACTTTTCAACTTTATAGAACTGTTTTGAGATTATTTCAGGCCTTATGTAAATATATAGCGTAATAATAGCGTGATAATAACACACACTGGTGAAGTCGCTATGACAACTATTTCAACTTACAACCTATTTTTGTACTTATATAATAATTCCTACCACTAACATTGCACATGTTTACACTTGATATAATTGATATCACATCATTTCTGAACTTACAATGGAACTGAGCGTCATATTTGCGTGTACTTACACAGGGAGTGTACTCGCGATATCATTTGTTTCATCTTACACTAGTATTCAACTTATAAAATACCTTACTACTAACATTACAACATCTTCCACTGTATATAATTCCTATCACATACTTACTGACCAGAATGTGGGTGTACTCGTGGGATATCAATTATGAAAACTTACACTAGTGTTCAACTTATAATGCTTTATTCATGCTAACATTACACCCGCTTCGGACTTTATTTCCTTGCTATCACATATTTACTGACCAGATTTTTACAGTGGGTGTAGTTTTGATAACAATTCTTTCCACTTACACTAATTCTCAAATTATACATTGTTTTCTGAAAAAATAACACCTGTTTCAACTTTATATTTGACTTAGCACCTACTGACTGGCCTTACTATTATCATGAGCGTCATTTCGCCTTCCCACACAGTTTCAGTAGTGTAGGAAAGTTATAATACTCCTTGGAAACAAGGCTGCTGGCACACTGCAACATTGCACTCGACACACTCGTATCTTGTGTCTTTCTCTCTGAGTGGATGGTCTGACTGTCGAAAGTGCCTACATACATGGCAGCGACGCTGGGGCTTACGACAGGTTTGGTTCGGAAGGGATTGCGCTGGGATAGTGGTGTCCTGCAAGACGTAGGGGAGTCTGAGCAGCCATGGGGGTGCGGGTGCGGTGTGTGAGTCTGTTCCTGGGCATGCTTGGAAGATTATTTCACGTGCCAGCTCCCTCACAAACCCCTCAAAGGTCTCGGATACTCCGGTGGTCATTGCCATGGTAGTGGGCGTTCAGGACCGTGATGTCGAGCAAGTGGAAAAAGAGCTTCTTGTACCACTTCATCGTGGTCCTGGCACAGTCAACACTTGAAATCATCGAGTCTGACTGATCAACTTGCCTCATGTTCAGATTATAGGCAAGTACAGACTCTGGTTTCCAGCTACGTTGCGCCTCCTCTCGCTACGGTGATCCACGGAGTCTGTATGGTGCATCAGGGGGCTGTGAACAGTTGATAGGAGGCAAACTTCCCTGTTGTGGTTCCACGGGTTGCAAGGATGTTATTTTTCGGGCCTGGAAGAAAACCACCTCGTTCTTGTCAAGTTTCCTCCCCTATCTGGACCATATGGCGACGGTTTCTCTTGACTGTACCACAGACTCCGATGTCGTGTTGGTGGAGGAACCTAGCAAGAAGAGGGCTAGTGTACCAGTTGTCCAGGTACAACACATTACCACGATGAAGGTACTCTTCTATTATTGTCTTCACCACGGCCCCAGAGAGTCTCATACTCCGATCTTCTATTATATCTGTTCAGGTGCGCCGTGTACAAGACTATGTCTTGCACATAACCAGTCTTACAGTCACAATATAACAAAGATCTTGAACCCGAAACGGTGTCTCTTGCTGAGTATGTACTGCCTAAAGGAAATATTGCCTCTCCACAACACAAGACTCACGTCTATGACGAGGTCTCTGTAGGGATAAAATGAGGAGCGGAACATTTCCCCAGTAAATGATCAAATACCAGCTTCAATTCTCCTCATTTTATCAGGTGTTATTTGCACTTGGCTGGACTATCTGTATCAAAAAAGTGGAGGCGGCCGAGAATATACTGAAATCGGCCATGACTCATCACCTTTCCAAAGAAAGGTGTGTGGATGATTGGGTCAGTTGTCCAGTAGGGGGGGGGGGGGGGGGGGGCAGGAATTTGGTTTTTCCTTACCACACCCATCAAGATTAACCAGGGCCAAAAATAGGAACATCTCTGAAATAGTCACGGGATAGTCATACTGTTGGGAATGCCTGCTCGTGGTTCCCAAACGTTCACTTTCACGGCGCTGTGATTGTGAAAAATATTTGTTTGTTCAACTATGCGCCCCACAAACGCCTCACCAAAGAACAAGTTGAAAAAATCCACCCGTGACGAACCTGCATTTACACCTGGAGCCGTGCAACCTGGACCGCCACTCCTCAGTGAAAGGGTGAATGATGGGAGTAAAATTACTCCCATTTTCACAGTTCCACGTGACACCACCGTCTCCAGCCACGTCACCATCGTCCCCTTCGTCAGGGTGGGGAGGTGAGGGTGGTGGGGGAGGTTGGGGGAGGTGGAGAGCGGCGTCTCTCATCACTCGTGACTTCTCTTCCCTCTCCCTTTTCCTTTACACTCTCCCTTCCCTTTCTTTCCTTTCCCCACATCCTGGGGCAGACGGGAGGAAGACTGGGAATAAACAGCGGCGAAAGAAGAGCTGGGGAGAGACACAACCACCACTCCCCAACGCCAACGAGCACCACGTGCTCGTGCTGCCTCCCTCACACCACTTGCCCCCTTCACCCCGCACTACCCCCACACCACTCTCACTTTCACCCGCGCTGCCGCCACTACTCTTTGCCCTTTCTCCGAGCATTCCCACCTCTCCACTTGCCACTTCCCCAGACAAAGTACTTTCACCATACCTTATGTGTCGTCTCGCCCTACCTTCTGATCCTCGAGGTGATATTTTCTCTTTCCCAACCGCGCGGCGATGTTTCCACGTCCTAGGCCTCCGTCATCCTCATCGCCCTCATCCTCGTCCTCATCAGATTCGGGATGGAGAGATAGCTGTGCACGGTGGTTGGGGAGCAGGCTGGCCTTCCCTTGCCTCACGGTATGTCACATACCGTGTTTTTGGGGCGAAGGGACCTCCTCATCACTGCTACTTATTTCTTCCTCTGGCTGCACGTAATCGTAATCCACCACATCATCATCGAGTGGAGAATCACTGTTTCCAGTGAAGGTTTGGTGATGGATGCGATTTCCTCGTCTGCGAGACCTTTCCGCGCCATGTCTGACCTGGGTCACTGCTAGCAGGTGAGTGACCGAGACAAGGGTGAGCGCGGGTCACGCGTGGTCTAGGACGCTGCTCGCCCAGCGGCAGGTAGGGGAGACGTGGGTACCTGGGCGAAACGAAAATCTCGCGCGAATTTTGATAATTGTGGAAATTATGAACCTTGCAATTGCAGGACGTTGAAGTACGTCGACGGGATTAGCTGTGACATAACATGAGGACGTGGAAGTACGTCGACGGGACGCCGCAGGTTAAACATCTTGAATCCAACAACTTAATTAGTGATAGACAATACGGTTTTTGCCACGAAAGATCCACCATTGACATACTCAATCTCTTAACTCATACCATCCATGAATCAATTGATCTTTTTGGAGAAACTCATGCAGTAGATCTTGATATCTCTAAAGCTGTCGACAGAGTATGGCACCGTTCCCTGCTGTCCAAACTCCCTTGCTATGGACTAACGTCTTTTGTTCCTTTGATTTCTTCTTATCTTAGTGACAGGAATATAAGAGTAAAACTAGATGATGTATATTCGAATTTCCACTCAATTAACGCCGGCGTGCCGCAGGGATCAGTTCTGGCGCCAACCCTATTTCTGGTTCATATTAATGATCTCTTATCTGTCACTCACAACCCCATTCACTCATATGCAGATGACTCAACACTACATAGTTCATTCACACTCAGACATCCATTTACAAAGTCTAATATCTCTACCTCTCAAATCAGTACAGCCATCTCCATAAATAAAGATCTAGCTACACCTAGTGAATGGGGACAAAACAACCTTGTTCCCCTTAATGCTAGTAAAACTAAATATATACAGTTTCCTAATAGACAGATATTGCCAGATCTGTACATTACTTTCACTGCTACTAATATTCCCATCTCCAAAAGTATTGAAATTCTTGGTGTCTCACTTAGCCAGTGCCCTCAGCTGGACCTCTCATGTCAGATCACTTGCCAAGGCTGCCTCAAAGAAACTTGGATTATTGTACAGAGTCCGTAACTTCTTCCACCGATGAGCAGTTAGCTATAATTTATAAGAGTCATGTGCGCTCTCAGCTTGAATATTGCTCACCCTTGTGGAATGGTTGTGGAGAGGTTGCATTGAGACAACTGGACAAAATTCAGAATAAAGCTGTTAGAATCATTAACAACCCTGCCATTACATATAAACTACCTCCCCTGCAAGTAAGAAGGAATGTTGCCTCCCTGCATTATTTTAGAGATATTTTTTTGGCAAGTGCTCAGACTGGTTGCGTCCATGGTGCCGCCTCTCCATGCCTTCCCTCGTGCTACACGGGCATCTTGTGAAGGCCTCATGACTGGAATGTCACTCAACCATATTGTAGAACTTCTGCCTATCAGAATTCTTTTCATTCCCTGAACTGTATCTCTCTGGAACTTGCTTCCTAGAGTTGTTTTCCTTCCTCCAAATTTCAACCCACAACTGTTCAAGTCTTTAACTGTTACAGATATTTTATGAATGGAGGACACCAGAAACTTTGGTGTATGGATTTTTTTTTTTTCCCCATTTGTTTTTCCTTCCTCCGTTCTGTTAAAATAAAAAAAAAAATTTGAAAGACTGGTGATCATAGGCAGTAGGGGAAATACAGACAGATGGAGACAGTCTGGAAGAGCAGATATGTTGCATACATGAAGGACTGGGAGTAACGGTTGATTTTTGGATCTTAGAGTTGGATAGAAATGGGATGAGTTTGTTTTTACTCTGACTTGGCCTAAAATTGTCATATCTCCATCCTGACTGCCGAGTTGTTGCGACAGAATAGCACCAGAATCAGATGTTTTAGATACTCTTTTTATTCTACCTTGGCCTACAACTGCCATCTGTTCATCCTAAATGCTGAGTTGTAATAATCAGATGCTAATCACGAAGAATCGATAGGGATCGGGATATAGAGTCATAGCACTGTGTTTTTTAGCCATGAAGCTACGTGAAATAAGCTGCACAAGGACGAAAATCTGGGAAAAGTGAAAAGGATGGTCAGCTTGTGCAGTAAACTTGTGTGCTTTCTAACCTCTTTTTTTGAGAAAACCTTACAACTAAACCTATTTTTCTAGGTTATTGTTTGTTAGTTGTATTTTTTTTTTTTTTAGACATAACATACGAAGTTATTAACACGCTGCATGCCGAAAGAACACGAAAGTCAGAAATGCTATATAGCCTTCTTAAGAGACGAGAACGCACCCACAAGAGCCTTTCTCGAAGATCACCCATCTTGATTTGTATGTGTACCAGGTAAGGTAATATTTCTTGTGTGTTACTGATGCGAGATGCGTTGATTACACGTATGTATGTACGTAGCCTACGTATGTATGTATATTATGCATTTATCTATATCTGTCTATCTATCCCACTATTTCAGTATCTATCCATCTCTGTATCCATCTGTCTACCTCTCTGTCTGTCTGCCTATCTATCTATCTATCGATCGATCAATCAGTCTATCCATCTCACTTTTTCATTTCATATCTATCTTATTATTTATCTATCTGTCTTGTCTACTTCTCTGTCTATCTGCCTCTCTCTCTCTCTCTTTCTCTCTCTCTCTCTCTCTATCTCCCCCACTACCAAGCCCGTTGCAGTCGTGGTGGGCTCTGGGGTCGGGGGCTGGGGCCTCAATGGCGTGGGTGGTGTCATTATGTACTTCTTCCCCTGCCCTTCGGTCCCAGTCCCCACCTCACTGATTTTGCTTGGTCCTTTTTCTCTTCCATTCTGTTCTTTTTATCTTCTTTGCTTCTCACCTCCCTAAGGTGTGAAAGCCGTGCCGATGGGATGCAAGACTCTCTTTTGTGTCAATCGCGAACGGCCTCAGGGAACCATGGGCACGGGTAGCTCCTTGTATCTCTCGTCCTTACTCCTGACTCGGCCTCTCAGGAGCGGACCAGTTTAATTCCCGTTTTGTACAATTAGGCTCACTCATGGCCAGTAATGAAGCTTCTCTTCTCATCCAAGGAGGCAACGGGTGATTCTCCTCCAAAAGCTTCTCCTGGTCAGGGAGGATCCCCCTCCCTACTTCTCAACCCCTTTCCTCCTCTTCCTATCCTTCTGTTTCTTCTCCTACCCCCATCTCCTTCCTCCCCCTCTTCTTGAATCCTCCATCAATATCATCATTCTCGGCCGCCAGACATGGCCCTGGCACTTCAACATCACGCCGACAACGCACGCCCCCACTCTCCATCTCCCTCACCTCCGACAAATCGGCCCTGATGTCACATTCTCGTCATGCCCTAATGGCGACCGCCTCTTAACAGTTCAAACTGCTGCACAGGCTGAGAAGGTATTGTCACTTACTAAACCATCTGGTCACTCCTATCTCGGCAGTTCCAGATGTCCACCTGAACTCTACCACTGGAACTGTTCTGATCCCATCATATATATTCATTGGATACCAAGAATTTCTCAGAATGTTCTGCTGGATCTCCAAGCACCTTGGTTCTGCCCAACACCTCGCAGTACTTTCTGTCCAGTGCTACGGCTTCCCCCTCATGGGCATTGCAACACTCATTAACATTGCCAAAATCATATCTAAGGACCGCAATATTCTCACCTCTGTGATTATTGGTGAGCATGACTCCGCCAGGTCAAGGAATACATGCCTCGTCCTCGAGAGTGTTCTTCCTGAGCATGTTGCAGCCACCTTAGCCAAACACTGTAGGTCAGAGGCAGTCTGCCCCACCTGTTCCCAACCCAGTTACACCTCAGCCTGAGTACCAGAGATACAAGTTTGCTCAAACTGCCAAGGCTCTCATGCTGCCTCATCCTGGAAATACGTATTTGAAACTTAAGTCTCCAGGATCCGCTGGAAATAAGGCCTCTTCCTCCATGCAGCCCGTCAATGTGCCTGGGACTTGGGATCTGATCAGCCATTTCACTTACGCTCGAGTAGCCCGTCCTGTCCCCACCACTTCTGCTGTTTCTCAGTCCGGTTACGCTGCAACTGTTACAACCTCTAATTCCTTTTCTGCAATCAAATCACCCTATCTGACACACCCTGCCTCTCATTGTCTCGGCCTCATTTTCTGTCTCTGACTCATACCTCCTCCTCACCAACCCTCTGACTGTCAACAAGGTCTCCTTTCCCTCTGTCTCTGGCTCAGCCCTCGTCCTCCTTCCCTTCTCCCCCTTCTTGTTCTACTTCCTGCTTTCATTCCCCTCCTGTTTCTCTTTCCACCTCTTTCTTTGCTCTAGACTCTTCCACTCCTACCTACTCCCTGGTCACCTTTATTGTCCACTCCTCTCTCTTTCCCTCATCGCCCTTCAGGTTCCGCTGCTCCTCCTCGCTTTTTCCATTTCTCTCCACCAACGACTACTCCCTCTGCCACCGTGTGGTGCCCACTGTCCACCTCCCTCTGGCAAACGTGGGCTGCCCTCCACTGTATCTGACAACCAAGGGTTCCACAAAACTGTCACACTTCTCCCCTACTCACAAGATGTGTACTGCCTGTCCCTCACTCTCCATGACACCTACTCCAACAAAGATACCTGTCTCAACTCCACTGATCTGGTCCCAACTCCATCTCAACTCCACAGGCCACTCTACAAATCTGCTCCAACTCCCCTGTCGACACCACAGACGACACTCCCAGCAGTTGCTGTGAGTGAAACCCTAACAAACATCATGGAGTTTCTGGCGACTTTTATAGGAACCCATGGGTCCTGAAAAAGTGCCTCGACATGTGGCTGAAGTTCATTCGGTTCCTTCTGAGTTCCCTCTCCCCACTTCCATCCCTCCTTCCCCTCCCACCCCTTCTCTTCTTTCTAATCCCTCTCCTATATTCCTCCCTATGCCACTGGGGTATAATGACTGTCCCTCTCATCTACCTCTTCCACCCTCTGCTCCTATTCCTACTATCAATCAAACTTGGTGATGTATGACACTCGTCTGTTGTAAATTCATTTTCCTATGTATTATATTTCATCCTTTGTATTTTTTTTTTTTTTTTTTTGGTTTTAATTTTATTTATTGTTATAAATGTTATTATTTCTCCTTTATGGTGGAACCTTCGAATTTTCACGGCCCAACAAAAAGACCTTCACTATCATATTTTGGTTCACCATCCTTCCTTAGCCTGCTTACAAGAACCCCGTTTGTCTTCCCTCCAGTACCCATACGTGACTATTGTTTCTTGTTTTCTCCTACTTCTCTTCCTGTTTCAGCTATCCTAGTTCACTACACAGTCCCTCTAGAACGTCTATCCCTTCACACCACGGTTCCATGTCATTTTATTTGTGTTTTTCTTGGACACTAGATTACGGCTGTTTCTATATATTTCTCTCTCTCCAAGCCTACTGATTTCCCTGCCTAATCTCTTTTATTATCACAGTTATCCACCCCAGTTTTATTAAGGGTAGAGTTTAACTGTCACAATGTCTTATGGGGCGATGATATTGACTAACCCGCATGGCCGCGGCCTCGAGTCTTTTATTTTTAATAATGATTTATTCTTATTGAATACGGGAGCTTCAATGCATTTTGATGCTAAAACTCATACTTTCTCCAGTCTAGATCCCCTCCCGCTCCCTTCTCTTTCTTTAGATTTCCATTCTTTTTTTCTTTCAGACGTTGTTTACAGTGATCACTTTTCTTTCAAACTTACTGTACTCTTACTGATATTGTCTCGTACCCAGACCCCTCGATGGTGTTTTCGGAAAGCTGACTGGCCGTTATGTACTTCTTTAACTGTTTCTTCGATACCCCCTTCTTCCTTCTCTACTGTTTTAGATATGCTCACCTTTTTTAATTTGTTAAGTCTAAGTGCAGCTTTGACTATGATCTTGTGGTCGTCCTGTCCTTTTACTGCCTAAGTGAGTACCTTGGTGGGATTCAGAATGTACTGTGGCACTCCACTTTAAACGTGCTCGTTAAAAGAGTTACCTACGCATTTCTACTGTTTAAAAAGGCCCGCGCTCTTCTTTGTAAGATTGTTAAATGGGCTAAATGCCATAGCTGGACACATACGTGTCCACCATTTCGCTTTCAGATACACCCATTGCTTCCGTCTGGAAACGTATAAGCAAAATAGCCGGTAAGCATCTTCCCATGCCTTCCTCTGTCCTTCATTTGGATGGGGAGTCAGTTGCCGATGCTCATCTAGTTGCTAATGGCTTAAGTCTTCATTTTAGTAATGTCAGTAGCTGCTCTCATCTTTCACCTGAATACCATGCCCTTAAAGCTGCTACTGAATGTACTCCTGTTGTCTTCAAGCAGACGCTAGTCAGTCGTATAGTGCGCCATTCACGCTCCAGCAACTGGTCTCTGCTCTTTGTCTTCGTGTTAGTACTTGCAAGGGTCCTGATGCCATATCCTATAATATGCTCCGTAGCCTTTCCCCCAGGCCCTGGCCTTATTATTAACTATTCATAATCGTATCTGGATGGAGGGGATGGTTTTTCCCTTCCCCTTTTAGTGATGCTGTCATTCTCCCGTTTCTTAAGCCAAGAAAGCAAGGCCATGCCCCTCAAGATTATTGCCCCATTGCTCTTACTAGTTGTCTTTGCAAATTGTTTGAGAGTATGATAAATCATCGTCTCTCCGTGGCTCCTAGAATCCAAACAGCTTTTGTCATCTTCACAGTTTAGTTTTTGAAAAGCCTTCACGGCACCTTAACTCCCTTCCTATATCTCAAGACTTATATCCGCTTGGCCTTTGTCACTCGGCAATCTCTTGTCGCAGTGTTCTTTGACCTTGGAGAAGGCTTATGACACAACCTGGCGCTACCATATTTTACGTACAGTTCGCTCTTGTGGTATTGATGGTAATCTTGGGGTTTTCTTAAAGAATTTTCTATCAGCTCATTTCTTTAGGGAGTCTTTAGTTCAGCATACATATTCAGATCCATTCCCACAATATGAAGGTGTCCCCCAAGGCAGTGTTCCTAGCCCTACTCTATTTTTATTGGCAATTAATGAGGATTACTTCTTGTCTCCTAGTTGGTGTTTGCACTTTCTTATATGTAGATGATTTTTGCAATATATGCCTCAAATTTTGATATCTCTGCCCTTGGTGCTCTTATTAAACGTGCAGGTTTCCGGTGCCTCTGTGTGTTGACTACTTCTCATGGCTTTCGGTTCTCTCCTTCTAAGTCTCATGCTATTACTTTTACTCTGTTCTTACTTTTATTTCTCAACCAACTCTCTTTCTGTATGGCTCTCCTGTTCCATACAAAACCTCCGCTTCCTTTCTTGGCCTTCATTTCGACTCCCGTCTTACTTGGAAGGATCATATTACCTCACTAAAAATTTCAGCCTTGCAATGCCTCCGTCTCATACAAACTTTGTCTCATGTGCCGTGGAGTGCTGGTCGGACTACTTCTCCTTTGTCTCCATATTGTTCTCGTTCTTTCCAAACTTGATTAAGCTTTTGCCAAGTTTATTCTTCTGCTTCGGACACCGTCCTCCAGCAACTTGATTCTGTGCATTATCACGGTTTGCGTCTGGCTCTTGGTGCTTTCAAGTTCCCCCCAGTTGTGAGTCTGTATAATTAATCAGGATTTCCATGACTTTTCCACCAGCGTGCTCTTCTACTTTCTCTTCATGCCTAAGCTAAGTTGCACTGTTATCCTCATACTCCTTCTCAACTTCCTCCCAGTCCTGACTTGGACATGTTTTCCACTCCTAGGACCAAGCCACCTCTTGTAGTTCGAGTTTCCAGATTTCCTCTTTGCACTCCCTCCATTACTGTTAGTAGTGTTTTCTCTTTCTGCACATGTCTTTTCATCCCGTGGCTACTTCCGCAACCCCACGTTTGTCCTTCCATTTTCCCTTACCCAAGTCCAATTCTTCATCATTCATTCTCCATTCCCAGTTTTCTGACCATCTAGCCCACCATTCTTCTGCAGTCCCTATATACACTGATGGTTCAAGAACCTCAACTGGTGTTGGATTCTGCGATTCTCTTTCATGACACCTTTTTATCATATTAGCCTTCCTGCTTATGCAAGTTTTCTAACAGCAGAGTTGTATGCCCTCTTGTTTATGTTGCTGTATATTTGTCGTGCCTTCTCTCCCTCATTTGTGATATGCTGTGATTCATATATTGCTCTGTCCCTTCTTCAGTCACCTTCTGCTTCTCACCCTTTAGTCCTTCGTATCTTAGAATGGTTGTTCCGTATACCAGCTCTCGTCGTAAAACAGTTCAGTTCTGTTGGGTCCCAGGGCATGTGGGCATCGTGGGCAATGAATGTGCTGATCAGTTGGCTCGTACGGTGGCTGTTGCCAGATATTCCTCTCATTCATTCCTCATTCCAGTCTCTGCCAATATTCTTTCTGACCGGGGTTATCTTCCTTCCTTCAGCATCGGTGGCAGTCTAACTGGGAATCTTCACTAAGGATAATAGTTGTTAAACTGTTTATTTTCCATGGTTAACCCCTTTGTCACCGTAATAGGGCAAGGTGGGAGACTGCTTAAGCTCGTCTTAGAATTGGTCATACTAGAGCTTGCCGGCACCGATATTTGATGTCTTTGGGGGTCGCCCCCACTTTGTATTCGGCTTGCAATACCATTCTCTCTGTACGACCATATTTTCTTTGATTGTCCTGGCCTGATTATCCACTGTACAGCCCCGACGTATTTCATTTCCTTCTCTATCTCACCTCCAACGCCCCCCCCCCCCCTTCTTGCAGACTTTTGCTCCAAGAATCACCGCATTTGTTCCTGGTCCAGACAATATTGTCCATCCTTATTACTCCATAACTCTGGCTGGCTCTTCTTCCGACATGAAATTCCCATTAGTGCGTGGCGAATATTTCAGTAACAAACAAACTATCTGAGATTCATGATATATCTGTCCCTTCTTCATTGACCCATTTCTGCTTCACGACCTTTAGTCCTTCGTATCTTAGAATGGTTGCTCCGTGGCCCACCCATCGTACACAACCTGTCCAGCCGATTGGATCCCAGGCTTTTGTGCGGGGGAGGCGGTGTTGAACTGGTAGAGAGAAAGCGGTTTGCAGATATTCCTAATGGATTCCCATTCCAGGATCGGATATTCTTCCTGCGTTATCTGGGGCATCGGGAACAGTTTAACTGGGAATCTTGACTAATAAAAGCAGACTTGTTAAACCTGGTATTTCTACCAGATGGTTAACCCGTCGACATTGTCACCGTAACAGTGGGTACCACTCTGCCTTAGAATTGGTCACCAACTACACCCATATTTGATGTCCTGAAGAGACAGCCCTAGCATGTATTCAATAGTGGACAGTGGGTGTTAGCGCCGAAGTGACATGTGGAGGTCCTCTTTACATTGTAGGAGCGACGTATTTCATGGGCTTCTCGGGATAGGCAACTGCCCTCCAAGAAATAGGGCCCCTTCTTGCAGACCTTTGCCCAAGAGTCGGACAAATAAAAAAAAAAAAAAAAAAAAAAAAAAAAAAAAAAAATTGGCCATCCTAGATTCCTATTGGTCTCTCTCTCCGACATGAAATTCCGTTCCTTTCAGTAACCCTATCTGAGATATGATATACTTCTCTCTCTGGCCCATTTCGCCCGGGCTACGCGTTGCCGGGAGGGGTAGCTCCCTCAGCTGTACCCCAGCGGGGCTATATGACCTTAGTTGCCTAGCTCTGGGAATTCATTTCTCTCTCTCTCTCTCTCTCTCTCTCTCTCTCTCTCTCTCTCTCTCTCTCTCTCTCACTTCTGTCTGTCAGTCTATCTGTCTATCTACCTGTCTGTCTATCTATCTGTCTATCAGTCAATCAGTCAATTAATTATTTTAGCACATTATCTATCTATTTATCTGTCTATCTATCTGAATAGGGTTCTTGTTATTTTTTGTACCTTGGTTTCTTTATGATATAGGCTACTGAAAGAACATGACATTAGCCGAAAAAAATATAAAGTAGGCAGTAGAGAGAGAGAGAGAGAGAGAGAGAGAGAGAGATTCACATGTGTTATTCTTTACATTTTCAGGGGATGTTTGTGGTGTTTGGCCTAGGCTGTGGGGTATCCTGCCTTGCTCTGGTTTTGGAGAAGGTTGTGTCAAGTCTACTGAAGCAGGGTGAAGCACACTAAAATAGCACGGGAGCACTATGGGTTGGTTGACTTGCGGTGCTTCATTTGTTTTTTGTTTGCAGTGTACTTGTAATTATATTTATGTTTAACCCCATGAAGACCCTTTTATATTCACCAAATAAAAGTAATAAATATAACAACATAACTCCTCCATTCCTAAATATCTTTCTGAGCAGAAATATCTCATGAAATTTCCAAAATAAAGCAATTACTTCAGTTAGTTAGAACTTTGTTAACCCTCTCAGTAACAGAGTTTTCCCTCAAGTACAACAGTAATTTTGAGAGAGAGAGAGAGAGAGAGAGAGAGAGAGAGAGAGAGAGAGAGAGAGAGAGAGAGAGAGAGAGAGAGAGAGAGAGAGAGAGAGAGAGAGAGAGAGTCTACAACCCAGTCCCTAACCTGAAATAAAAAGCTCAATAGTTTTATTCAATGTTAGCTCTAGGACATCTTAAAGAAAAGCTACATTGTACTGTATTTCCTTTTAATATCAGACAATTTTGGGATACTCAAGAGAACCCTGGAGCACCAAAAATGTTTAATTTGGTGTGATTTATGTTCTTATTAGCACTATAGAGCTTCGTAATTTATTCCTGGTTACGATAAGCGGTTTTCATCATCTCACATATTTGCACCCCAGCTAAAGTGTTAAGTTTAGCATGTATTGGTAGAGTTCGATATTCATATGTACTATATCCTTTTTACTCTAACATGGCCGCAAAACTGCTATTCCTCCATGTAGAATGCTAAGTTGTAATAACAGATTTGAACTACAGTATGGTGCTAGTTATGAAGAAGTGCTATTGGAAGTTGTAGAGCAGTAGGTGTCTCCTCGTTCTCTAGCTGAGGTGACAGTAAGTGAAATAGGCTTGCAAAAGGACGAAAATCTGGAAAAGTTAAGGTACAGTACAAGGGTTGTAGTTATTTTTCTTCTGGTTTACTTCCTTAATTTCACTGCCTATAAACTTGGGATCGATAAACTCCTCTTGACTGTATATCTGCTTATGAATCTTGTGACTGTGGAGCATTAGCGTGTATGTAAACATCATAGCCAAACGACTACAAAGTCATTCCACCCTTGTCTACTGCACAAATTAGTGGCGTCATGGCATAGTGGCTGTGACCTCTGCCCCGTCCCTCAGAGCTGACCTGGGTGGGGCTTAGATGTAGGTGCGACTGTCATCTGTCAAACTCAACCCTTAAACCATTCTTTTTGTTTTCACCAACTCTTTATTACCTCCCAATTTTCTCTTTTCTTTTACTCTCCTGAACTCTTCTGCTGTCTTTTAACATAATACACCAAAGATACTGTATATGCATCTCATAGGATAATCAATTAGAATGCGCAATATTTATACGCATTTATTTACATAAATGATTAGAGAGAGAGAGAGAGAGAGAGAGAGAGAGAGATACCGGTAGGAGAGGGCGCCCATCATCCACTCACTCAGTGTGGATGTGAATTATAGTCTCTACACTGAATGACAAGCCAAATAGTTTCCTGCATTTACTACGCCCAGTGGTAACCATATAACCGGGGTTTTTGGCAGGGTTAAGTGTTCCCCAGATTCCCCAATCTAAAATTATTTGATCTGGCAAAAGTGTCGGAGAGCCTCGAGGGGTTGAGAATGCACTAGGGCCCCAACCAAATGGGCAGCTTATCATGGCCATGTGCAATGTGAGAGGTGTGAATGAGGAAAGCAAGAGGGTGGAAGTGGTGAATGTGTTCATGAGCGAGAGACATGCCGTGATGGCATTGTGGTAAACAAAGACAGTGGTGTGAAGTGGAGGAGTGGAAGGGTGTGAAATAAAGATTGTGCATGAATGGCAAAGTAAGATGTATGGAAGATAAAGTTGCTTTAGAGATGAATGAGGCAGTGGCAGTGTGGAATGAGAGATTACGATTGGGTTAGCTTGAGATGTATGTATGCCATGTTCAAATATGAAAAGGTGAAAGTGGCAGTGACTGTAGTGTAAGGCACTGCGTGATGACATGAGTGTGAGAGAGAAAGGTTTTGAAATGAGTTGGGTGAAGCAGTGGGAGAAATGCCCAGGGGCTATAAGGTGATCGTGATGGGGGATAAGGAACTGAAGAGTAGGCACTGGTCCTGAGAGATGACATAATGGGTTGTAATGGAGTACCTGGAGAAAATGATAATGGGTTGCGACTGGAAGGATATGTGTCAGGAAAGGAAGTTGCACATTAGTAACTCGTATTTCAGACACAAAGATGCACATAAACACACAATGGCATACAGGGAACGGAGATCAGCTGAAAGGAGCCTGCATGATTATGTGCTCGTAAAGAGATCGATGTTGGGAATACACTAGTGCACAAGGACTGTGAGAGAACGATGTGGAGGTCTGTCAGGTCACGTGATTTATGGTATGGAAGATCAAGTTGAGAGGAAATGAGGTGGACCAGGAGAAAGAAGAGCAGTCAAAGAGAAAGACTGAAAGTCAAGAAGTTGAGGATCTAAGAAATGGCATATGAATACTGGGATCAAAGCAGTGGAGGAGTTGGAATCAACTAATTAGAATGAAATGAATCTGGACAGTCTGGTGAATGCATATAGGGATTCCATAGTTAGGAAAGCTAAAGCATATGTGGTGGTGGCAAGAGTAACAAAGAAGAAGAAAGTTATAAATAGTGGGATGAGGTTAAGAGAGCAGTGGAGGGAAAAGAGGAAGACGTAGGTTAGAGTGGTTACAGGACAGGGATTCAAATAAAACAAATGAATCTATTGGAGAGCAAGAAAGACGTAAAGAGACTAGTAAAGAGGAAAAAGAAGAAAGTAAATGATGATCAAGGAAGAAAAATATATGCAAATTTCTCTGGAAATAGGAAGTTTTTCAGGAAAGAGGTGCGGAAATGCAGAAATGATGAAAAGAAAGAAATAGATTGATGAACCCATGGGGATGAAGTAAGGATCAGATGGAAAGAATGTTTTGAAAGCCTGATGAATGGGAATAGGAGAGAGCAAATCCACCTGTAAACATCAATGTTTGGGGGGTGTACAGAGAAGGAATGCAGTGCGAGGAAATGTAACACTCTTTGCAGCAGTGAAAAAGGTTGTGAAGAGGCTGAAAAACGGGAAAAACGGCTGGGGTTGATGAGGTGTATACAGAGATGATTAAGTGTGGTGGAGAGAGCGGAATCAAGTGCTTCTTGGAGATGGGCAGGTACATGAAGGCATGGATGTGTGAAACCAAAAGCCAGCAGAGTGGAAAAAGGCTGTGATTGCACCCCATACAAAAATTATGGGTGAGCGAAGTGAGTACAAGAATTATTGCAGCTTAAGTTTTTTGAGTGTTGTATGGAAGGCAGGGGAAGGTCTAGTGATATCAGAATTCCTAATCAGAATTCCTAATGAGTGATGAACAAGTTGGCTTTAAGCATGTATGCAGAGGATGTGTGGATGAAATATTTGCAGTGAGACAGACAGTGGAGAAGGCTTGTGAGAAGGACTACAAGGTGTTTATGGCATTTATGAATCTGGAAAGTGCAAGAAGGAGGACAAGACTGTCTCCTGCCGCTGGAAATCATCGGGTGTGGGATTACTGCTGATGGAGATTAGCGCCTTGCTCGACCGGGCAGGGGATGACGACACACAGTTGCTTCCTGCACCAGTTGCGCCGCAGACAGTGCGCGCCTGCAGGTGCTAGTAAATGTAAATTTGGCCCAGCTTCCCGGTGACATAGGCTCGGCCAAGGTGGAACTAGAGGTTTGAGGTGGAGAGACCATGATGACACAGGAGTGAGAGGTCCAAGCAAAAGGCTATGCCTGTCGTCCAAGTGAAGACAATGATTGAGCTGATAGTCCTGACACTGGTGGTGGTGGTGTTCGCTCTCGTCGTTCTTGTAGCACAGGCAATGCCGCCCGAGGGGAATCCTCCTGGACCTCATCCCATTCCTCCTCACTCTGGGACATTGCACAGCTCATCCTCTACTTTGCTCTCATCTCCCTCCTCAAATAAAACTTTATGCTGATTGGTCAGAAGACAGACCTTTCTTCTCCACTCCAAGTAATCACACTGATACAGAAAGTCAAGTCTGAGTCTTTTTAGGTTCTCTGCTGAAAAGGAAGAGATATTATTCACTGTCATGCAACACCTTCCATTGAGAGTAGGCACTACACACGTCATGTTATATCGTACTGTACAGGAACTCGCTGCACCTTTGCGGAACAGTTCACATAAAGGATAATTTTTCAGTGTTTTTTCACAGTCTCATAACTGTTCACTATGTCCGTGAGTGTGTGCCATATATATATATATATATATATATATATATATATATATATATATATATATATATATATATATATATATATATATATGTGTGTGTGTGTAGGTGTGAAATGTGTGTGTTTTAATTTTTCAGCCCTCCTTCCCCAGAGTTTCACGACATATATTCTCCGTCACAATATCTGAAGGTTCCCTCCACACATGATATACTCTTTCATATATATATATATATATATATATATATATATATATATATATATATATATATATATATATACAGACATTATTTGATGTTCCCCCAACACATGGCACAATATTTCCACTTAACATTAAAATAATATATCACAAACATTTTAGATAAGAATCATATATTTCAACAATTGTTTTTGAAAGGTGGCTACCTGTCCACTGATCGTCGGTGGTTGCAGGCAGGTTGCAAGGTACAGTACCTTTTGAGATGTTGTTACTCCTTCATTGGCATCATTACCTTTCATAGCACACCTGCCGCTAAGGTACCGCTTACCTATGTTAAGACACCTAAACGAACACTCACGGCACAGTTCACGTATATTTTACATAAATTCTATCATTTATCACTAAATGTCTGACCAAGGTACAGTACCTGTTCAGTGACGTCCCTCAGCTCCTTGGCATCGCTAGCCTTCACAGCACATCTGGGCTACTAAAGTAACACTGGGCCACGTACGCCATCATTTAAATGAACACTCGCGGCACAGTTCATGTATATTTTACATGGGTATAATTTATCATCCAACAGCCTGACCAAGGTATAGTACCTAAATGATAACCCTCTTTCGTTCCTTGCCATCATTACCTTTCACAGCACACCTGCTGCCAAAGTACCGCTCACCTATAATATGCGCCATAATTGAGTGGGGTGAGGTCAGTTGTTACGCTTGCACATTTCACTTACACTTTCAATATACACATACAATAATTCATGACTACTGGCCCAATGATTTCACTCCTAATCTTCCGCACACTCCCTTCCTTAATACGGTTCAACATGGGATGATTGGGATGGAGGTGCTCATCCTTCTCAGCCTGGGAGAGTATAGCAATTCTATTGTATTGGCACACACCACACTCCTTCATGAACACCCGCAGCATGTTATGACGTATATTTCACACAATTCCATACGCATTTTCGCTATTAGAATCACAATAATTCCATCCCTAAACACCTTTAATTTCTCCCTTCCTGACCATAAAAACTGTACGTGATGCCTGCCCTACTCCACACTATGGTTCATGGTGTCCACAGTGCTAACTAGTTCCATAATTTCACGAAGCCAGCCACAATATCATTCACAATAAAAAACAGTTTAGGCATTGGCTTCATTATATACATATTTGTATTCATGCCATAAGGCCTGGTGGAGGGCGAGAGGCTGCAACCTCACCACAGTGAACACGCATATCGGTCAGTAAGCCTAACGCTTGATAACGGACACAATTCCTTTTCGTGACATATATCTATGTCTCCATCGACAATATCACATACAAATATGCTCACAAATATTGCATTATCACACTGAGTCCATTGGGGCCTTCTCGGCTCAGGCAGGAGGGGAGGGAGAATTAGTAGGAGTTTAAAGGGACAGTACACGCTGGGCCGCAACCTCACTGCCTGTGTGCTTGGAAGAGACTGAGATTTCTCGGCACCTGCTGACCCCGCTAGGCAGCTCAGTGCTGCTAATGCCTTCATCACTGAAAGCGCTACAAATCACTATGATGCGCCAAAATGTTGACGCAAATCCACCAGAAACTTAATTCTTGGTGATTTGTTTTGTGCTTATAAACGCGATTCGCGTGACTGAACAAATTTAGAAAATCCACATGACACGCGAATCACGTGACTAGACACTGAGACAGTTAAAATGAATGAAGTAGGAAAGATGTCAGGAGTGAATGAAAAAAGTGATTAGATGTTGTTCGCTTAGAATGGATGTAAAGAGAGGCTTGTATGTGGGTGTTGTGGTACCAACTGCGTTATATGGGGCTGAAACATGGAATATGGGTGTAGCAGAGAAGAAAAGTTTGAATGTAATGGAGATGAGGTGTCTGAGGAGTATGTGCAGAGGACACGTATTGATCAAGTGTGAAATGATGAAGTGTGATGGAGAAATGGAGCTGTTCGGGAGATGGTTGGTAGAGTTGAGCAGAGGGTGCTGAGATGGTTTGGGCATATGGAGAGAATGGATAATGAGTGATTAGTGAAAAAGATAATCAGATTCGATGAGAGAGGTGTAAAGCCAAGAGGGAGACCACGAATAGGATGGATGGACAGTGTGAAGAGAAAGCTGGATGTGAGAAGGATACTGTTGAGCAAGGAAGAGTGGCTGTGCGTGACAGAAATAAATGGAGAGAAATTGTGAATGAATAAACGATGACAGCCCTGAGGGGATATTCTCCCGCATTTGGTCTGATCAACTAGTCAGTTCAAAAGTAAGAGGGATGGGTCTATATTGATGTGGCAGGGGTAACCAACTCTGGCTGTCAGGACCTGCTGCGGATGTCACTGATTGCACTGCGCAGTTGACCCTGTGCTGTGTGGTGCGGTGAGAATCTGCCCTTCTCCATCTTTGGGGCTAAGATGCTAATGAATGGTGTTTGAATGGATGAGTAAATGGGGAGCATCAGTCCTGTTTCAGCTACCTCCCTTTCCTTGGGGGAAGCATCCTAGGTATAGAGAGAGAGAGAGAGAGAGAGAGAGAGAGAGAGAGAGAGAGAGAGAGAGAGAGAGAGAGAGACAGATATATATATGTAGATAGATAGATAGGGATGGATAGATAGATAGATAGATAGACAGATAGATAGATATAGATATATAGATATATAGACATATATAAGGTAGGAAGGGACACTCACCATCCATTCACTGGATGTAGCGCTGTTCCTCGGGTGACTGCCCTTTCCTTTCTTCCTTCCTTCTTTCCTTCCTACCTCTTCTTTCTTTCCCTTCGATTTTTCCTATTCCTTCCTGTCTATGGGTGACTCTACACTGAGTGACAAGCCAAATGGTTAACTGATTACCAAGAAAAACCATTTACTACACTGGGTGGTAACTATATAACTAAATTATGGTGCCTGATGGTTTAGTGGGTAATTAACGCACTACAAGCGAATTCAGCCTGTGCAGGTTTATATCCATAGGGTAGTTGAGTGTTTATTGTTGCTCACGTAATGCTACTCAGGGATGAGTAAGGTTGGTCACTCTCATCATAAATGACAGGAGCAACTTCCATAGTCCCCTGACTCATACACTCCTCGTCAGGCAACACAAGATTAGATGATGATGATGGTAA